>NW_028277052.1:6540000-6840312 GCF_059951505.1 Python bivittatus | reverse complement strand
GCACATATTTTAATAGTTGCCACATACTCAAAATAAGAGGTATGGCAAAGAATGCCTTTTTGTAAAGAGGGTGTGTGATGAAATTGTCTACTCCCAATGTCAGCCCTACAGAGTTAGCCCAGACCTGAAAGTAAACTCCACCAGAAGACTAGAATTATACTTTATTGGTAGGCTATAATAACAGGATCTTGCAAGTCTGTGCTTTTCCTCCCCTCCCTCTTATACCCCAGTCAGTCAGGGAGCTCCTACCTGAGGCTTTTTTTTTTTTTAATACTATCCCTGTTCCCAGGACTTAAGGAATGCATCTGCCCTTTTTGTGTACATAACAGTTCCTGAGTATTTGCTTCAAGGCCACCTCTCTGGCTCCCCAAGCCCAAAGGCTTGCCATAATCAAGAGTGGGCCAAGCTTGTCCCTTCTGGTGCAGAGCCTTGCTTGGGAGAAATTAAGACTCTCAAATAGCAGCAAAGCATTTACTACATGCATTATAAAAGGAAGTCCCTTTGGTAGTGGCATATTTCCTCTCATGAAGATTCTTAGGGTATGGAAGAAGGCAATGGCAGCATTTTTACTCCTTTTCTTAAGTTTTCCTAACTGTGTTGCTGAAGCCTCATACCTTCCACTTGGCTTCTCCACCTGTCAGCTGAAGTTATCATCTGCTGTCTTGGAGGCTGAGCTCCTCTCACCAGCTGCTGGTAGAACTTTGCCAGCTTACAGTTGCTTTTCTCCCAAAATCATCTGAACCATCCAAGTTCTTGGTGCAGGCCATTAAAATAGAAACAAAAGCAGCCAGAGGCAAAAAATAGAGGCCTGGCCTTACTGCAGAAGCTAGAAGAGCAGTCAACTTCCTGGGAATGTTTCCCAAACTGTCCGTGCAGACTCACAAGGGCAATGGAAGTGGGAGTTGAATTGACTTTTTTAGCATTCTGAACAGTTCATATGGATGGGTTCCGATGCCTGTTTTAATTTGTATATTACAAACATGGCTTTCAGGCTAATTCACTGCCCATATAATATGGCTTCAGAAATACTCTGTTTCTGTAAAGCTATGCTTTTCAAGCGCTTTACTGTCAAGAAAAGCCCTCCATGCAGCTTATTTGCTGAAGAATCATAATCATAGAGCTGTAGAAATGCTGTTAAGGGAAGACTGTGGAAGTTGGGGGCAAAGTGATGTCAGACACAAACTCATTTCAATTTGTCTGTTGCTTTGGGGGCTCGCTTGTTTGACTCTGTTGGAATATTTTTCTTATATGTTTACAATAAGGAAAGATTGTATAGGAAAGATAGTAATGCTGGCTCCTGTTACTATAGACAAGTGAATATATCATGTAGCAAAATCTATATAAAGGAAAACATATATCTTATGTATAGAAAAACACATGTATAGGAAAGATAAAATGCCCATTGTTTTAGCTCTACATAAAGAGACATCTGTTTAACTATAAATAAGGGAATTTGCCATAACTCTTAGATAAGAAAACATCTGTTTTAGCAGAGGAAGGAAGGAAGGAAGGAAGGAAGGAAGGAAGGAAGGAAGGAAGGAAGGAAGGAAGGAAGGAAGGAAGGAAGGAAGGAAGGAAGGAAGGAAGGATTGTACAGGAGGAAAATGTTCATGCTGATAGTGTAGAAACTATTGTAATAAGCTAACACATTCCATTCCATTGATAATGATTGGCCAAATTCCTATAAAAAGGGAGATTGAAAGGTGTTCTGCATGTCCACCCATCCAAAGCTAATAACTTTGGATTGAATAAACATATCTCCTTTGACTCTCCACTGATTGTCTGGTGATTTCTATTAAATTCCCAGCTTAGGACACAAACAGAGAAAGGGAAGGATTCTCATTCTTCTGACAACTCCAGCCCTCATCACCCTCACCAACCTAGTTCCATGGATGATCAAGTTCCTCATCCAATTCCCTCAACACTCTCCTGACTTCTTGTTAAGGACAATGGCTAGTGGCTGTCTTCCACTGTTAGTCTCCATGAGGACTCCAGAATTCTCAGTACAGTTTCAAAATGACTATTATAGAAGTGGCACTGGGGAAGGGGGGGGAAAAAACCTTTCTACAAGATTAGAAGAATTTAAGATTCAACTGTGTAGATTTAGAGCAGTCCTTCCCATTCTGGTGTCCTTGAGATCTGCTAAACTTCAGCTCCCAGATTCCCTATCTAGTATGGCCAACAGAGAAGAATTTTTGAAATTCTAATATAGCCGGGCAGCTCTAGGTTAGTAAGTCTGGTTTGCATAAGACAGTGTGTATTTGAAATCTCACATATTGTGACCAAGGATGCTTTAGGGTTTTGTTTTGCATGTTCTCAGAGAAACTACAAGCAAAACGGGAAGTGTGTGCATCACAGATTGATATAGAAATGAAATAGAAAGGACACGTATGTGAATCTGACGTGGACCAGAAATGGAATTACTTGTCCATCTCTAGCTGTTAGCTGGCAGTATGGCAAATTAGCACAGCTGAGTAAACCAGCTCCCTAATCTTACACCCCCTCAGTTTCTGCTAAAGAATGCTTTTGTTTGTTACTTTGAAAAGCTGCTTTTAATTAGTTACGGTCTGAGTGAATTACAAAATTAATTCCCAGGAGCAGCAAAGGCTTTTCCCTAGCATCACCTCAAGGGACTGCATAGTATGAAAAAGAAAAAAGAAAAAAAAGTAATGCCTTCTTCACAAACAAGTATCAATACTCTTGAAGAAGGGAGCATATTTTTAGCATATGCTAAGAAAAAGAAGACTGCTTGTGAAATCCATGTAACTCTCTCATATTTCCTGAATTGATTCAGTGCCTCTAGCTTGCTAGATCCAGCTACGTACCCTTCCCCTTCCTTCCCCCTTCTACCACTCCAAACAGTCCAAGAGGAAAAGGAATAAGACCCTAGGCAAGAAGACAGTAATGACTGGAGCAATGCAGGGGGAAAGATATTCCAAAAAGAAACAAAGCTAGAGGGAAAGAGACAGGATGGAGCACTGGTCTGAATAGAAACCTCCCTGGTATGGAAGATGTGAAGCTTTTGATTATTGATCCCATAAAGAATGAGAGTTTATCCTATAGAAAGTTATGAAATGGAAAGGTCCAAACCTGGTCTTTTCCCATACTTTTTCTGTTCAAGTTCTATATGATGCCAGTGGGAAAGGTTCTCAATTATGTTACAGTGAGATGTCATCAAAATACTGATGACTTAAGCACAGTTTTACAGAAATGTTGATGGCATGCTTCTTCAGAGGACTTCTCTGTTTCTCATTCTCTCATGCATGCACATATTATTTTCAAAGGTGCTGGCAGTTCATACTCAAAATTTCCTTCAGTCATGCTGGCTGAGAATCCTAAAGCATTTATGGAAAATTAAATTATGGAAATCTTAGTCAGTTAATCATATGTTTTATCTGATTACTTGATTCATTATTTGATTAAAGTTGTAATCTTATGTTCCATTAATAAGGAGCAAACCCAACAGAGTTCACCTCTATAGGAATAGAGTTGTATAGGGTGTTCAGTGTTCTAAGTTGTCATTATTTTCTGTGGGTGTCTGAATACTCACCAAATAATTGTTCCTATAATATTGCAGTTCAGTAATACCCCCTTCCAAACAAAGTATGAAAAAAATGAAAGGCTAGTATATACAAAGAGGAGCGTGTGATCAGATTAATGTTTCTGTATCTTCCTAATATTCTTAATATTTAAAATAGCAGTTTATGTTGTAATTAATTGAGGAATATGCAATAATAAATAATATGATATATCTGGTTCTGTGGATTTGATTTTAATTTTCTGTATGCCAGTGTAAAGAGCATTAATCAGGCAGTAATTAAATCTGTAGCATTAGTGTTGTGTAAAGCAACGCCTTACATAAAAATCACCACTCAGTGTTTATTTATAAGTCTGTACAATTTTTAAAAGATGGAATTCACAAGCACTCCTATTAAGACTTTATCCTCTAAGAATTTCAAAAGCTGTTGATGTTTCCATGCATGAGAGGAGCAACATGAAATGAAAGACGCTCTTTAGCTCTATCGCTGATGTCGTACCTCCTTCTGTCTTAGCTTTCCAGAGAGAAGGAAGAGATAGTAGGATTGACTCACCACATTCTCACCTAAAGTTTCCAAAACATTGATCAAGTTGAGCTTATAGGTATTCCCTCTTCTTTTCAACTGCTACAATAGTTTGGAGATTCCCCCTTCCCATCTGCCTGCTGTGGCCCAAAAATAGAACTGTGTGGTACACTGGAGAAATGGGGCCAGAGGATGGTAATTATAGTGCATGAAAAGAATTGTGTGTAGGTGCTATCTGGAGGACAATGTTACTCTTGGAATGCCATTTGATTGCTACCTTTATCCAATGTTCAACAACAACAACTTTATTGATTAGTCATCTGACCATATCCAAAAACTATAAAACCAATACAGAGAAAACAGGACATATTCATAATAAATCGTCATCCTTGAAGTCAACCCCAATCTGTTCTAGGAGGTCTATCCTCTTCAAAATGACCTTTGATATAAAAATTGCAGTCTTGCTAGTGATATGCAGGTTCGTTCCCTGCAAGAGGTAAGACAGTTTCTCCTGGGTGTCCCAATATTTTTTTAGTTTTTAAATAAGGATCTAAGTAAACATTCCTTTCTGCAGAGTACAGAAACAGGATATATGTGATGTCTTCAACAGCAGGTACATGACAGATACACAGTCTTCCTTCAAATGGAACTCCATGGAACTTCCCATATCTTACCATAGAATCTAGTTGATCCAAATGTACTCTAGAGAAAGCTCTTCTATGATGTTGAGGCATGGACATTGTTAAATACTTTTCTGTCTGGGAGGCTGATTTGTGTTGAGCCAGCCACTTCAAGGACTTAGCATGTTTAAGGGATACATTATCATCTTGGTCAGCCATTCCAAGGCCCTTTGTTTGAAGCTTTTCTTGGCCTTCAGATCTGATTGGACTAATGTTGTTGCAGTTGCCTGACTTCCAACTTGTTTCTAAGCATAGTTAAAGGTATGGGTTATTGCCTATAAAACCTCCCATGGAATATGCTATATGTCTGTGTGCTCAGTGTAGGAAGCCTAACTCCCCAACTTTTGTTGAATGGCGCAGGAAGAGTTGTTCCTACCTTTAAAATGGATTAGCTAGAGGCATGTTGCTTATGTAGAGATGCTCTGCTACGACCCTTTCCTTTAGACTTTTGCTTGACTGCAGTGTGCAACTGGGCCTCTTTCAGTAACAGAAGTACAATTGTTGATCACACTCTTTCGAAAAGAGCACTGGGCTGCCCTTTACCTATCTCTTTTCGTCTCTGGGAAGATGTTAGACTGTTTTTTTTTATTTCAACATGTATTTCTATTAACATAGGTGTTCCATTTTGCTGCAGTGAAAGTAGTGTTGCTTTCATTTTCATTTTGTTCAGCTTTCTGCTTCTTGCAGAATTCTGTTATTAGGGCTTTATTTTTCATCGGATCAGATTTTGGGGAAGTAGAGAACTCTAAGCAAATCTGTGCCAGTGAAAATGAATATAAGGTGACAGTGCATAACGCCCAAATGACCAGATGCACACTCCCAACCTGTAGGTCAGTGTTTCTCAATCTTGGCAACTTTAAGACGAGTGGACTTCAACTCCCAGAATTCCCCAGCCAGCATGGCCAGCTGGGGAATTCTGGGAGTTGAAATCCACTCGTCTTAAAGTTACCAAGGTTGAGAAACACTGCTGTCGGTAAATGAATGTTTCTTCCATGCTTGAACCACCGTGGTAGTCATAAGCTCAGGTATGTCCTGTTGCACGTTTCTGGAGCATGGGCTGTGTTGATAGACTGTTTACTTAACCTCTGCTCATTTCTCTGAGTCCAGTCTATTTGTTTCCAGCTTTCCTGGTGGCTGCTAACGTGTAAGATTTCTCCCCAAGTCTCTCAACAAGAGTTCCCATTATAAATAGTCAAAAACATGCAGAGGCCATGGAGCGTAGTGTTTTAGCAATTATTTTCAATCTGTGCCTTCCTCCACGGACAGATAAAATGGCTAGTAACATCCAGCAGGGAATGCTGCAGAAAAAGACTGTATTAAATCTCATATTATAGGGGCAAAGAGGTGTTGGGGAATGATCATAATGTATTCCAGAGACTGAAACTTAGCAAATAAATGCTTGGCTTGAAAGCGATGTGTGTTTTATTTGATACTTCGTGCTCTTAGACCGTCTCAACTGGATTGAGATTTTAAACGCTTTCAGCTTTAGGTGTTATTTGCTGATCTGATGTAGATCAAAATATGGTTTTACTTTCAAGGTTAAACCACAGTAGCAATCTCTCCGAATCCATAAGGAAACCCCTTCTCCCCGATGCGCCCGTTCCTCCCCCAACTATCTGGTGGTGTTTTCTCTGAAAGGCAGTATTGCTAAGGGGGGAGAGAGCTGCCTATTTGCGTAGCAATTTATGGTGGAGAATATAGAGCAGGATTTTTCAAACCTGGCAACTTTACGATGTGTGGACTTCAACTCCCAGAACTCCCCAGCCAGCACGCTGGCTGGGGAGTTCTGGGAGTTGAAGTCCACACATCGTAAAGTTGCCAGGTTTGAAAAACAGTCATGTAGAGGATGTATCCATGTATTCTATGACATATAATTTTGTAAAATAAACAAATAAGGATATCAATGCGTGTAAAAATGCAAAGAACCACTGTTTCAAACATCTGCAAGCCCCTTTGTAAGGGGACGAAAAATGTGACATGGGCCTTGTCTAGCCCATTCTCCTTCTCTCCCTCTGGATTCCACTTTCACAGCATCTTTCACCAAAATGTTCCACCTAAACTATAGGCAGAGATGTGGGGGCAGATATGTCACTGTCCTCCTGCAGTAGCTTAGCAGTAATGCAAGAGGAAGAGACATTCTACCATTCTAGAGTATCACTTCATGGCGGGAGTCTCCATTTTCCCTGGTAATTGTACTTTTTTTTTTTCTTTTATGCTTACGTTGAAAGCAGCCGTGGCAGGAGGAAAGAGGGAATTCTGTTGGGAGCATCTCCATCATTCTGCATCCCTCGCCAAACAACATGGAATGCAAATAGCAGTCTTTGCGCTCTCTCTTCCTCTTTCCCACAGACAGAGGTAGAGAATATTTGGGGAAAAGGCAGCAAAGCAGCTTTTGGGGTCTATCTATGGGGGTGAGCATTTAAAAAAAAACAATATATCAGACATTTTCTCATTAAAAAGCCTTCTGAGAAATGTAGGCTCACTCTGAAAGTAATTAAATAAGGCACTCAATTAGATTATATGGGAACAGAGAGAAAATGGGGGATCTGATGTCTAGCTTATCCTAAGGCCAAAAACATGATTGGTTGAGGATCTTGATGTTGGTTATCTAGTCATAGTATTATCATGATTTATAATTCCCATGTCCTATAAAAATGTATTGAAAGAAGAAGGGAGGTGCGTGTTTTTGCCCAGCAGAGCCCTTAAAGGGTGTAAAGGATGACATATGCATCCAAAGTGATCTGGAATATAGGCACCTTTATCTTGGGATCACCGTGAATTTTGCATGGCATTATCTTAGAACAATGTTCCATATACCTTGGATTACAACTCCTGCATTTCTTTGCCATCATCCGTATAGTTTGGGTGAATGAAAACTGAAATGCAAAACATCTGGATCTATCTCCAATTCTAGCAGATGGAATAAATCTGGAAGCTTGGCATGTGGCATATCAGAGCAAAATTTAAATTAAGAAGGTAATGGTCATATAGAAGTAAGGCTCAGGAATTCAGCCTTGATCTTCAGAAATTCAGAGAGTTGCTAGCCTCCCTCCATCTAACATGCTGATTTTAACGTAGTGCTTACCAGCTTTTGCCCTTCCTGAATGTTTCCTATGCAGTTCTTTCAAAAAAAGCATACATGTCCAGGTTGATGTCAGCCACTTGAGGTAGGCCAGCTCAGGAAACACACTCTGCAAGAACTGCGAGAACTCTATTGATGTAGCCTATAATAACAGAATCTCAAAAGCTTGCCAGTGCTTCCCATTCCTTCCCACTTATACCAAAGAAAGTTAAGGCAGAGTCACTTTCAATTTCTTTCTAATGTTATGTTCCTGTACCAGACTTAAATCATGTTTTGCTAGCTGCCCCCACATATTTTCTCCAAGGACATCTCTGTGGTTCTCCACATTTATGGCCTGGGCCATGAAGGGTTTTGTGGGCGCAACAAGCAACTTGAATTGCACCTGGAAGCCTACTGGTAATTAATAACCTCATGCAGGAGTGGTGTTACATGGGCATACCACAGTTGCCCCAAACTATTTTCACTGCTGCATTCTGGACCATCTGTAGCTTCTGAGTGTTTTCAAAGGCAGACCCATGTAGAACTCATTGCACTAACCCATTCAAGGATAAATTCACCACCACCTGGACCCAACCACATACCACCTCCAGGGAGGCCTTAACCAACCAGGAGGGGCATGGATCTAATATGTATTTGGCCATGCTTACAACCCCCAGGATCTCCACTTCCTTGAGAGTCACAGACTCAAACTCCTACCAGGTCACCAAGCCAAATAATGTCTCAGTTACTCAATAGGACCTGCATAGTCAGGGTCCAGCTCAGAGCAAATCCAAGTGATGTTGTCTGTAAGATACCTGGAATAATATTCACAGTGGCTTCTTCCCTGAGAGGGACCAGGTCCTTCTAAATAGGACCGCTGGGTGGCTATCCTTTCTTAACTTAGTACTTACTGCCTTCCATTCTGATAATAGTAGTCCATCAGGACAGGGAAGACTGCTTTTGAGCAGAGTCTGTGGCATGCTAACAAAATGACTGCAGTTCATTTGTATCACAATAGCAAACTACACATTGGTAATATGGGGCCTTCCCAGCAATGTAAAGCTTTTGGCATGTCATCCAGTGAAGAGCAGATTCACTAAATAGCCTCCATCCAGTTGAAGGAATAAATTGGGTTCTTTGATAATTAGGAAGTGAGCAGGCTATTGTTTGCCTCCCCAATCCTTCCAAAACAGAAATGAAGATTGTGCATGGACTGTCTTGAGGCTGTTCGCTTACATTCATTTTATCAGCAGAGTCCATGTGTTGCTGAGAAGTTGATTTTAGGTCAAGCATAAAGGGATCCTTTTTCTGTTCTTCTTTTTTTTTCATCAGCATATTCAGAGCAGTTTGTGGATTATAAAACTGCACATTTTCCCCCTTCTGGACTGTCTTTCTCCTGAATTACTGACTTGGGGGTAACACCTTTGCCAGTTTCCTTCCAGTTATGCTAGGAACTCATGAGTTCAGCATTTCTTCCACAGTGAAATGCTCCACAAGGAATTCCAGAAGTGGAACTTGGAAGCAAATAGATGTTCAGAGTTCATCACAAAAGATGTAGGTTGCCTAACAAGCCATCAAGGCAGCTTCATACCTTTCAGAAGTCTAGGATAGAGAGGCTCTGAATAGGGCCTGGGTTTATTGGAAAGGACAAGATGTGTGTGTGTGTGTGTGTGTGTTTCACAGAGGGCAAAAGAACTGATTCTGAAAAGCAAAAATGCAGGTGCTCTTTCTTACTGAAGCTGATGCTGCTTCAGTAAGAGATTCAAGGTGTGGCCAGTTAGTTTGACTTAGTGCAGTGTTGTCCAAACTTGGCCACTTTAAGATGAGTGGACTTCAACTCCCAGAATTCCCCAGCCAGCCATGCTGGCTGGGGAATTCTGGGAGTTGAAGTCCACTCATCTTAAAGTGGCCAAGTTTGGACAACACTGACTTAGTGTAATGTGATTTCTAACAAGGTTTATGGCCTAGTGCAATATGAGCACATCCCATTCTGACAGGAAAAAAAACATGGTTAAGAAAACCATGGCTTAATACAGCATGTGAATAAGATCTTTGTTTTTGGTAGAAGTGACCTAAAAATGCCTCTCTCCAAATTTTTGAGGAAGAAATACAGATCTGAAAAGGCAGTTTAGGGAAAGAAATGTACAGGAGTTGTACAGGAAGAAATGCACAACAACATGATTGCAGAGAGGTCCTCTATATTCCTTTAATGAATGTTGGTGATAATAGAAATTCAACTGAATGAGAATGTGAGACAAAATATTTTGCTCATTTGGAGCAAAAGAAAAAGTTGATTAGGGGGACTGCTGCCTCCCCAGAAATGCCATTTATTGTCACACAGTGACTGCATTCAGAAAACATGCTTATCACTGGTTATTGGATTAACCCTTTACATGAGTTCACACAATGTATTGACTCATACATTGATCAAGAGTTCATATAATACACTAAGCCAGAAGAAAAAGGAAGGAAAAAATAAAAACCCCTTAATTTAGCACTACTAAACGTAGCATGTTGAGCAACTGCAACTGCAAAAGTTTTATCTGCCCTGGTTCAGGACGTTGTATAAATACTGTGCCGCATCTCTGGATATTTCAATTTTCTTTTTCCTAAGCTGCCAGAAAACTTGGATTTGGTCAGAAGTGGGTAGAAACCCTTATGCAGAGGACAAGAGAGGGAAGTAGGGGTGGGAAAAAGCAAGGGGGGGGGGAATGTGTTGAAGCTGACATTAAGACTAGCCAATTAAGGATAACATTGACATCCCTTTTTAATGTATACATATTTCATGGGGTTATTGGTTTATTTAAAACTGGATAATGATGGGGAAGCATCCAGAACAGAGAAGATGTTTCTTGTTACACTATTTTGCCTAATATGTGTCAGCAACTCTCCACCCTCAAATAAATTTTAGAAGCCCCAGGATGTCATTGGAGAGGCCCCAGAGAATCTCTCTTCCTCAGATTCCTTTGAGAATTGGTGCTGAGTTTATCTATGGCGCACTACTGGGCAGAGTAGTTATTTCTGACTTAAGTGGAACCATTCATCTGTTTCATTATTTCCCTGTGAAAGAACAGACTGAGAAGTTAATTGAGTAACTAATTCTAAAAGAATTATCCAAGAAGCAAAGTGAGTTTCTCCCGGAAAGCCTCTTAATCTTATTTTTTGTAAGCTAGAGGACAAGTCACATTTGAGGAAGCTTGGGGGTTTACATGATATAACTCCAAAGTCACAATTTTAAAAATTTTGATGGATATTGTTTTAAGAAATCATAGCTTTATATTGGCAGCCTTGAGAAAAAGAGATGAAAGCCTCTCAATTATAAACATGTCCTATAAATTAGCCCTATTGCGTTATTTGAAATGAAGATTTCAGCATGGCAAATGTGTGTTAAAAGGGATGTCATTATTTAAACAACAGTGATTTAAATGTAATAGCATTGCAGTAGGACCAGTTTGTCATTGCAGTATAGGAGGGAGCATGACAAAGGTAATTTGGGATCCTTCCTATTTTTCGGGAAGTTAGTGGGGACATTTGATTGATCTGAAGATTTATTTGTATAAACATCTTGTGGGAGACAAGAAATCAGTTGTGGAGAGTGATTCATGAAAATAAAGACTAGAGGATCCATCACCACTCTCTCTGTAAGAGGCCTAGTTGGCACAGCCCTCTGTTTCACAGAGGGATGTGCTAGACTTGGTGCTGTAAGAAACTGTTGGAATGCCAGAATTTCAGCTACCACCTTAAGGCATTGTGTGTCTTTGGAAAGTTGTGGTAGGATATCTTTACCTCCTGTGTTACTAGCTCAGTTACTAGTGTGTGTGTGTGTGTGTAGTGGGAGATGTTTAAACATTCTCTCTGCCATTGTCATCCAATGGCAGAAAACAGCTGTCCAGAGCTAATTTATTTCCTAATGCTGCAGCAATGTTAATTCATAATTTACACTGGTAATTCGAGCTATTATTAATTTCAGATGGTGTAGGGCAAGCCTAATTAAAATATGACACCAATTGCCACACATATGTACCAAGGACTACCATTTAAAATTAATGGGAATATTAAGTGTGACACTGGTCTCAGACATTCTTTGCTCAGTAATTACATCATTATGCCTGCAAATATTTGATAAAAGAAGATGGAGTGGTTTAAGAGAAATAAATAAGACAATGCTATCTGTGTTTTTCTTTCTACCCACTTCTTGCAATCCTTAAAGTAATCTTCTTTCCCTCCTTCCTCCTTTCCTTCCTAAACTAGTTTTCTTGATTCCATATTTGATTTATTCTCTTCTGATGTCAAAGATCAAGGTTGTTTTGAATAAGTGAACAAAGCCTGTTATTTTACCCTTGACTACACAGAGCTTTGCTCACAAAAACAGACATACTCATTGCATTAAAAAGCTAGAACTTTGATTATTAAACTATGAGTTCTATATTGGCTTTGATATATAGCAGATCAACAGAAAGGTTGGTTTGCTGAGACCCCTGGCAATTTTCAGGTGGTCCATGGGAACATTGCGTGTCGGGGGGAGAACCTTTGGGAACTGTTGTACTATATTAAAAAATATATTTTGATTCTGATGCATTTTAACTGCCTATGGCGGTGTTTCTGAACTTCACCAATTTTAGGATGTGTGGACTTCAACTCCCAGAATTCGCCAGCCAGCATGATGTCAGGGGAATCCTGGGAGTTGAAGCGTATACATTTTAAAGTTGCTGAGGTTCAGAAACACTGGTCTACACTGTAAACACAAGCTCTACAGAGTGCACAGGGGGCATGCACAGCCCTTGTCTGCAAACAAAAGACAACTTTTTCCCAGGTTGTCCTACAGAAGGAAGCCATATGTTCCTGAGAAAAAAATGTTGCTGCTTTCAAATGTTACAGAGAGGTGATATCTCTCAGACTTCCCCAACCAGGGCTTGGCAGAGAATCATGGACTTCCTGCCTTTACTTCAGAGTTCCTCAACCTCCGCAACTTTAAGATGGCTGGGGAATTCTGGGAGTTGAAGTCCACCCATCTTAAAGTTGCAGAGGTTGAGGAACCCTGCTTTACATGACAAAAGTTGTTTCCTAGGTGAGGACTTGGCAGATGTCTTACAGACATGGTTTGTTTTTAAGAATCTTTCATGACAAACCAGAATCAAGACAAAGGGAATGGTTGATTGCTCCTTGCCTGTGGAAGTGTGCAGATGTCTCCTGTGCCCATGGAGTTCAAACCAGTACTTCAATCTTACTGCCCTTCCCATGAATTAATGGACTCCATTCATGGTGTTTGGTGGCCTTGAAGCCAAACACTTGCTTTATGCTTATATTGCTGCCAACTTGGGCCTGAGAAGTGCAGCCACTCAGCTTACTTCTCACACCAGATGAGCACACCCCACATGCTTCAAAGCACCTTTTTGTCTTTGAACCTAAAGTACTGCACAGCCCTAATAACTAACCCAAATTTATGCAAGGCTAATTGTCTCAAGCCTCTGTGGGTATATTGAAGAATTGTATTATCCAGAAAAAGCCAGAAAGGTTTTCTGTTTCATCACAGGGACAACAGGAAGATCAAATAGAAGTTAAGCCATTATCAGAGCCTCACCCCACCCCCAAATTAGGTTAAAATTCACTTCTTGAGCACTAAAACCGTTGATCTTGGTGCCAGATAGTCAGTGGGATACAAAATGAGCTAACTAAGATCATGTATAGAACCAAGCAATAGGCTCAGTGGATAATGACAATTATATAAAATACTGCTAGGAAAAGAATGCCTGTTAAATTAAAAAAAACAGCAAAACAACAAGCAAGAATTGAATTTAAAGGTAGTTGCATTTCCTTTCAAACAAAGGATCTAAGATCTGGTAATGGAGGAATTATTGGGTTGATTGAATAGTTCAGTGAAAGCCAATCTGCTAAAAGGCAAAAGAAGTCATCTGGATAAGGTCTTGTGAGATCTTATCAGGAATTCTGTGACCAACTAGAAGTGGCAATCCTGCTTTGTGACTCATTTATTTTTTCCCCTGTGGCTGTGGATTGGCCAATTCAAAGGTTCAGTCCAAGAGCTTCCCAGGATGATGGTGACTGATTAGATACCTAATGCAAAATCCCATTATTTCCTGGGGAGATTCCCAGCAAATCAACCAATGGAGAAAAGTATGAGTTTCTCCTTAATTCTATGGTGTAGGTGGGTGAACAGACAGTAATCAATGGTCCCCTGCCTTCCCATGGCTGCTTCTAGCCTTTCTCACCTGGGCTATTGCAAACCAAGCAGAATCCAAACAGAGGCAACTTTGGGGAGGGGGGGAATTAATGTCAACCAGTGTAAGGCCCCAAAAGGCACCTCAGAAGAAAACAAGCCTTCTGGGTTTCTTTGCAACAATCCTACTCTAGGAAAGCTTTCTTTCTTGGATTACCTGTGTACAAAAACATGCCCCAGTGTGTTCAGAGGGGCCATTAATATAAGTTAAGAGATCTTAAGGATACACTCTTTGTCCCGTTTGAGCTTCATAAAGCCAGGATTTCCTGTGTTGTAGATGAAGGGAATAATCCCACTCAGCATCTTCAAAGAAATCAACAGGCTTAGTACCTTTTGCACACAGGTATTCAGTAGCACACTGCCAAGCCAGGCTGCCTGCAACTCATTCATATGTCCTGTTTCTGTTTCCCACATCAAGAGACTCAATAAATGAAGAAAATGAATTCATAGTAGAATCCAGAAATACCAACTGCATTAATGTTGCATGAAAGATGATACCTGGTGACCAGAGACTGTCTCTATATGTATCCTACCACCTTATTGTATTGCTGCATAGTCTAGCTCTGTTATTTCTTTCTTTCTTTCTTTCTTTCTTTCTTTCTTTCTTTCTTTCTTTCTTTCTTTCTTTCTTTCTTTCTTTCTTTCTTTCTTTCTTTCTTTCTTTCTTTCCTAATTTGGCTGCCTACAGCTTCAGGATTCATGAGTGAAGATGAATACTTGGAGATCACCAGCATCACCCGGGAACAGTCAGGGGAGTACGAGTGCAGTGCGTCCAACGATGTTGCAACTCCTGTTGTGCGGAGAGTAAAAGTCACCGTAAACTGTGCGTAATACTGAACTTTTCTTGCCCCTTCAGCTCAGAGTAAGGAGGGTTCACTCCCTCTTTTTGATGAATATTCTGTTTAACCTTCAGGGGATTAATGAAAACATTCAGATGCTTTACCTTAAATCTGGTCATTACTCAATCTAACCAAGAATTGTTGGTTTTCATTGACAACTGCATTCTAAGATCTTGATCTTTCAGTCTTCTGGTTGCCTCAGTTAATGTTAACTGGACATTTTAAGAGACTGAATCCAGAGCTTTATTCATTAAAATGATGGGGTCCACCACTGAGCTATGAAGTCTTCTTAATGCATATTCATTGCAGTTTAGTCAACTGCTGGGAGGAGTCTTAAAACAGTCTTGTGACAAACTAAAGCATGTATTCTAGGGCGTGTATCCTTTCTCAAATTTTGCAATCTACAGATATATTGAGGTTGCAATTCTCAGTGTTTCTTGTTCACTTAATTGGTAGCCTTTCTTTGTATGCAGGGATACTGATATGCAGACAGGTATTCATTCATGCAGGCAAACCTACATTCATTTAGAGGTTAACATTATTGCTTTATATATTTGCTGTGACAGTGACTTACGTGCACTCACCTACATAACCATCCTCAGGACACACATCCCCTTGCACTCATAACCAAAGAATCTGAAAAGAAATGATGTATTGTCACTCTGTAGGTTACAGGTGTTTGTGGCCAAAAAGTATGAAACATGCCATGCCTGTGAGTGTGGATTGAATGTATCATTGACTATATCATCAAATTTGGAAGTTATTTCTTTCAGATTGGCTATAAAGCCATCTTTAGGTCACGTTCTGGGCACTGCTTTGCTGCACCAAATATTTTCTAAGAGCACCTGCAGATGAAACTCAAACTGCTGGTTGTGAGGCACCCAACAAGTGCGCAAAGAAAAGTTTTTGAGGCAATAACATGCATTCCATAGATGCCTAACTTGTTCCTTTCTCTGCAGACCCACCATATATCTCAGACACTAAGAATACTGGTGTGCCAGTGGGTCAGAAGGGTATCCTTCAATGTGAAGCCTCTGCAGTTCCATCAGCAGAATTCCAGTGGTATAAAGATGACAAACGGTACATGAATTACTTAAGGGGGGCATTGTGGGAAGTATCACAGCTGCTAAAACAGAAACGAGCTATTCCTTTAAAATCATGTAATTCTGCTACCATGTAAACAGAGGAATACAGAGGGAAAGGATGGTATGTGTGTTTGTATGCGTGTGTGTGTGTGTATGTGCACACTAATTTATGTCCATCACATAGGATCACACAATTGGAAATGGAGTCCATTGAGTCTAACCCTTGCTCATTGGAGGGATCCTGACAGATTGCTGTTAGCTTCTGCATGAAGCCATCCAGCAAAGGGGAGCCAATCACCTCCTTAAATGATTGGTTCTACTGTTGATCAGTCTTTTTTGGGGGGGAGGGGGGAACGTTATTCAGAGCATTCACTTGGAAACTGCCTTTTCTTAACTCATCCTTTGTTGTGTGTTCCCAACTTGCAGCTATTTTCATTCATCACTGATCAACCTTGTCTTGCTTCTTTCTGCCTTCCATATTCCCTTTGTTTAACTATCTATTGCTTTGTTCTCCTTGCTAGCAAAATTTAAATTGTAAGCCTCTTGGACTTGAGATTTTTATTTTTCCCAATTATATGCTATTCTGTAAAGAAGATTGATGGCGCTGGCATTTGAAAACGATTCTAGTAAATGGGAAGTACTCCTGTGCACATAGCACAGATCCTTGGCACCAAGATGCTGTTCTGTATATACAATCTGCAAATATTTTTAATAACAGTTCTCATTGTCAGGATTCATGCCAGAGATTCTCTGACATAATTCCTCCAAGATTCAGGCATAGAGATTATTTATCAGATATCCCAAGGCATGAAAAGGCATATGATCATCTGTTCCTGTAGTTCTCACAGGAGATGCTCAGAAACTGGGTCATTCTCCCCTCTTAATTATCACAGGGAGACAGACTATAGCATTCTGTTTAAAAACAACTGCGAAGATATTGTCCATCTGATGAAGACATTAGTTTAAGCTATCAGTCATGTGACAAGCTCCCATTATGGATAATGTAATCATGTATGACTACCAGGAGCTGCTTCTCAGGATCTAAAGCAGGCCAGGGCAGTGCTGCATAAAACAAGAAAGCACTGAAAGAAATCAAATAGGTAAAAATAAACAAAACAAAAGCAACACATAAGAATATCAGCCAAATGATGTAGCGAAGGAAGTAGGATGAAGGAACTAAGAGTATGGAAAAGAGAGAGAACCGAAGACCCTTGTAACTGCTGAATATAATACGGTTCTCCAGTTGCATCTCGCTGCTTTCACGGCCGGGTCTTTTTGGAGGTCATCGGTTTTAGTTTCCAGCCTGACCTGACAGATGTTGGGAGACATGATGCTGCAGTCCTCCCAGTTCCACTCCTCCTGATCTGCTTGCTTTCACTGTCAAGGCTGTCTTGTCTTGCCACCTTTTCCCTATCTATCAGGAGCAATAGTCCTGATTCAGGCGAAGGTAGAGTTGGGCCAAGATGTGGAGCTGTTGAGTCATCATGTGTGCTTTGCTATTGCACTACTACAACAGTCATTGGATGGCACCATTGGCTTGGGGGCGGGGGGGGGGAGCCTATGCCAAGCAAAGCTGAAAGACAGTGTTGGTGAGACGTTGGAAAACAAAGTAGCGAATGGTTGGCTTCTGTGCATGAAATTGGGCCGTGAAGCATCTTGTCCTTTATGTTAGATAGTAGAATGTCTTGGGTTGGTCCTGATCTTGCAGTAGGAAACACTAAAAAGAGTATCCTACAACCATCCTCTTGTGCAAGTAGCAAGTAGAACCCCTGAGGTAAGGTATGAAAGACCCAACTGTCTAACAAACTTTAGTAAACAGCTGTGGACCTCCACTCCTCAAGATGCATAATAATAATGGCCAGATTAGTTTTGCACCCAAGCAGAAAATCCCAGAAGCATCTATTCTCCCTGGCAGAAAAATTACATTGAAATACATTCAGAAATAGTTTGCTTTACTTTCTTGATAACCAGAATCAGTTTCCTGGAGGAAACCGGAGGGCTTTTAAAGTGAAGGGATGAAGGTGATGAAGGGCTTTTAAAGTGATAACCAGCACCTTTAATTGCACTCAGAAGTCCACTGGGAGCCAGTGAACCTCACAGAGATGAGGTGTTAACATGGATGAACTGAGGCATATCCATAACTACTTGTGTTGCTGAATTATAGGTGGTTTTCAAGAGCAGCCCCATGTAGAGCATGTTGTAGTAGTACACATGGAAGGTGACCAAAAGCTAAAGTGATGATGATCAGGTCTAGGAACAGGCACAGTTGGTAGAGATGAACCTTTGCCATGGCCCTTCCTGCCATGGCTGCCACCTGCTTCTTCAGCAGGATCTGGGAATCTAGAAAGATTCCCAAATTGCCCATCAGCTCTGCCTGGGGTAGGGATACCAGACATCTGGCAAAGGAGGGCATGTCCTCCTTTTTGTCCTCATGTCCTCCACCCAGCAGGCATAGCCTTAAAATCAAATATTGTCCAGCTTTTTGAGTATCTGACTGAGCAGCATTTCTCTGTGGCCCAGCACTTTCCTAGTAAGTGCTAACTGGTGAGATGGCTACACTGAACATAATAACCAGATGCTCTCTCCTAGTCTTTTTAATTAATGTTTTTATTATGGTATAATTTTTAAAGTTTGTTTTTTATGGTCTGTTTTTTATTGTATGCCACCCAGAGTCACATCCCTGAGATGGGCAGCTCTATAAAGGTGATGGCTGGCTGGCTGGCTGGCTGGCTGGCTGGCTGGCTGGCTGGCTGGCTGGCTGGCTGGCTGGCTGGCTGGCTGGCTGGCAAAACAGACAGACAGACAGACAAGAAAGAAAGAAAGAAAGAAAGAAAGAAAGAAAGAAAGAAAGAAAGAAAGAAAGAAAGAAAGAAAGAAAGAAAGGAGGGAGGGAGGGAGGGAGGGAGGGAGGGAGGGAGGGAGGGAGGGAGGGAGGGAAGGAAGGAAGGAAGGAAGGAAGGAAGGAAGGAAGGAAGGAAGGAAGGAAGGAAGGAAGGAAGAAAGAAAGAAAGAAAGAAAGAAAGAAAGAAAGAAAGAAAGAAAGAAAGAAAGAAAGAAAGAAAGAAAGAAAAAGAAAAATAAGCTCCACCTGAAATTGACATGACTATAATCAGTAACACACCAAAGGCTTTTGCCTCCTAACTGGCTCAACTCAATGTGTGTTCCCCATTCTGTGGCTGTTTACTCACTTGTAATCCCTTCCTCTCCAATGAATGTAAACACAAGCATTAAACTGTGTGTCCTCTTTTTCCTCGCTTTGTCCTCCTTTCCAATTGTCTGTGTCCTCTTTGCCTGTTCGGATATCAGTCTGGGGAGGTCCTGCCCCCATTCAAAGCCAAATATGGTAAATCCCCAGGTCTGAGGATCCCAGAAGATATAGCCACTTAATCTTGATAAGGTTAAACCTGAGCCTGTTCGTCCACATCCAGGCTCCCACAGCCTCCAGAATCTGAGAAAACATCGGGCAGCATCGTTTGTCTGGTCTAGGGTGGAGATACTGTATAAAACTGGTATTTTTAGGGATTAGATACTGATGACACCAAACCTATGCTGTCAGATGATCTTCCCCCAGTGGCCTCCTATAGATATTAAATAGAAATGGGGACAGAATAGAGTCCTGTGGCACCCCACACAAAGGGATTTAGGGCTAGATCTGTTTCCCCTGCCAACACTGACTGGAACTACCCATGGAGGAAGGAAGAGAATCTCTGTGCCTCCCACTCCTAACCCCATAAATTAATCCAGAAATATCCTATGGTCTCTGAGGGCACTGAGACTTCAAGGAGGGCCAGGATGGATGGATGTGCCTCCACCATCTCGCAGATCAACAAGCGTAATCAATGTCATTACTATAACCAGATCTAAACCCTGGCTGAAAGGGGTCAGAGACGTTCTGCTGAGCTAGTCCCAGCTACGAAGTGGCAAGGATGTTTATTTCAGTGAATTCATCTCATGGAATGCTTCTCATGAAACTAGACCCCTGGCTAACCAGTTCCAATATATATTTTAAGCGAAAGCTCTTCATAAAGGGATCGTGTGAACACAGAAAATTACATCAGTTTTGTCCCCAAGCGAGGAGCTGGAATCTAGTTACAGTGCTCAAATCCATTAAATTATAGGTAGCAATGTAATTTACAATCGACTGCAGCAGTCTTTTATAACTATTTTATCTCCATAGTGAACTTGTGACCATTCTTTCTCTTTCGTATAGCACTCAGCTATTGGAATTCATGCATTGGCAACCGCAGGACTGGATTTCTGAACTTGGCTCTGTAATGTGGGATTGCCTTTGGGGTTGGATTGGAAATTATTTGCACAGAATGAACCTGCTCAGCTCTGGACCAGCCCGCCCTACCATAACCTTTTGCACCTGTTTCAAAATGTCTGCACTGAGTGTCTGGCTACTGGAAAGATGCTCAGATGATCGTATTATTGTAACTTCTAGGCTAGATGACCTTGATAATAATAATTGCCATTTGATATTTTCACTGTGCATGCCAGACTTCAGGATTACCCACAGAGGTGGGCCTTCCTTGCAGTGATCTGTTTCCTGTGGAATGACCTCCCCTCTCCATTACACCAGGCCCCATCTCTGAAGTACTTTTGATAATACCATGTGGAAAAATATTCCCTTCATATTTTTCTATCCAGTATCATTCAGCTTCACAGGAGAATTGAAGTTTGGTGGATGGGTAGAGAATGGTGGCCTTGTAGATATTTATTGAGAGTGACACTCTGTGTGTGTGTGTGTGTGTGTGTCCTGTCTTTATACACTTGTTCCTCCAGAGGTCCATGGCCTGTTTGGCTTCCCACACTTCAAATAAATGTGAAGGAAAGTCACAGTTGTGGAACTCCTATGGAGCTTTTTCTGATTAGAAAGTATGGTCACTTAGAAAGCTTTTAGAGAAGTGGAAAGATGTGACACCAGTAATGCCACTCTTTGCCACCTCCAATACATTTAAAAGTAACACTAAGAGAAAATAGAAAGAAATCTGAAAGTATGCTGAGGAGAATGTAGGAAGCCGGGGAGAAAAGGAAACCTAGAAATTGCAAGGTAGATTTTGCACTGGTTTCAGCCATTCATTGAAACCTTTGGTTCTTCTATTAGCTTTCCCCAACAACTAATCACATTCATTACTGGATGATTCTATTACTATTTCATTACTGGATTATTCTATTATTACTTTTTTATAGTTGGGTTACAAGCTGTTTTAGTTTTTTCTCAAATGAAGAAATTATATAGCACTGTGTTAATAAATGAAATATTTGTGTCTGTGTATGTCTGTGCATGTGTTTGCATGTGTATAATGCCTATCGTTGTAATTCTCGTGTTTCAGGCTCCTTGAAGGACAGAAAGGACTGAAAGTGGAAAATAAGGCCTTCTTCTCCCGTCTTACTTTCTTCAATGTCTCTGAGCAAGACTATGGAAATTATACTTGTGTTGCCTACAACCAATTAGGAAACACTAATGCTAGCATTATTCTCTATGGTAAGTAAGGCGTATGCTGATGGATTGAGTTGGCCATGGGATTCACAGAACTGTAGAATCCTAATGTTGGAAGAGGTCACTTAGGTCATTGAGCCCAATTCCCTCTTCACTGCAGGAATCCAAATTAAGACTTCCATGACAGATGTGTCTCTAGTTGAACACATCCATTGAAGGAAAGTCCACCGTCATTCTATGTAATTGGTTCCACTGTCAAATTGTAAGTGAAGGGAAAGATAGGTAAATCAAAGAAGGATATGTTTATATGGAAAGCTACAAATTCAGAACTGATCAAGACATGAATTCATGTAATAAATTACAGTCTTTTAAGATGAGATTGGTCAGCCTTAGTAGCTTCCCTCTTATCATCTTACACTTAAAATTATCCTGGCTAGGACAACTATACCTTATCTTGTTATTTCTACAGTTCACATTCTGATATGCAGATTTCAATAGCTTTCTCAGCACTGGGTTTCTAGTAAATGCAACTCTGAAATACCAAATGTCTCCACTAGCATGGAGAGTTTGGAAACAAAATGGTTTCTTGATGGAACAAAATCAATTTGTAGACCAGTCCTTCCTTTAGCCATTTTTTCCAATATCACAGATATCACAGATAATGACTTCATCATCCCACTTTTCTCAGATCATCACATTCTTCATCCTCTTTCTCACTGATTATAGAACTTTAGCATGCCACATTCTTCATTATGGATGTGCAGATATCTCCCAAGAAATACATCATTATATTATTATATTATATCGATATATTATAAATGTATGTGTAGAAATTGTGCAGTGTAGTGGTTCATTCCTTTCTTTCAGCCCAAGATAGTTTATAGGGATTTTGTTATGGGGATAAAATTAGGAGAAACTCCTGGGTAAACTGCTTTGAACTCTCTAAGAAAAGGCAGGACATAAATACAGTAAAAGAACCATTTTTCCTCATTGTTTCTGTACATCCTGCCTAAAAAAGAACCACTCAATTCACCTTGATTTTTTTTTCCCTCTGGCAGTAGGACACAAGGATGTTCTCCAAATTCTCAAAGTGGAGGTCCTAGGACTTATTTTAGTAAAATCAGGTTTCTGTTACTGAAGTTGTTCTTCCTTTCCATTCAACAAAAAGGAAAAGTATTTTCCATCATTGCACAGCTAAAGAAGTCTGATTCCATAGGCTAGTACAAATATACAATAGCTGGGGGAAAAAATAACCTGAACCAGTGAAACTATGATCATCTGCAATCAAGCCAGTGTCAGAAACTGTTGACTTTTTTAATCTAACACCACGAACCAAAAGGAAGCTGCTTTGTACCTGTTGTCTAAAAGCTCTGAGTGTTTCTTTTAGCTCTTCTCTGTTCTGCATTTAACTGGTCTTTTCAGCTTACAGTTATACTCAAAGCCTTCCTCCCCTTAGTCTCTTTCTGCTAAATACCAAGCAGTGTGCTAAAAAAGGATCTTGTAACTTTACCATTGGTGAAATGTTGCTGTTAATGATAACATTAACACATCCATTTAAAACAAATCACTAAAACATAGAACATTATAGTGTGTTTTTTTCCTTAACCTTCCTCTCCCTGAAAGATTAATTCCATAACTGCACTGAATTCAAAGTACTGATCTGGATATCTCATTTCCTCCAGGTATGTTCTCAGTTCCATATTTAGGTCTTGCAAGATTCCCTTCTCCCAGGCTTAGAAAAACCAAGGAGAGATACCAGTAGCAAGGAAAGTAGTATCTTTATATCTACTCAAAAATGAAAAATACTGTCAATCTCACCAAGCCTGATATTGCCACCCTGAAGTGCCATCTGTTAAGTGAGGCTTTTGAGAATAAACAACCCAAACAGCTCCACGACCATAGGCTTGCTTCCAAGTTGTGCTTTCTATTACTTCAACATAAAATTAAAAAATTAACTATGGCAAAAGAAGGTGGGGAGAACTCTGAAGCCTTATCTAGAAGCTATTTTCTCCACGTGCCAGAGCTCTGATTAAAGTGATGGATCCATCTGACACCACTCACAGCCAGAGACAGCTCTAATTGCTTGTCTTATTTGTTACACTTCTACATGTTGCAGCAAGAGCATGACTGTTTCTAATGCCCACTGGAAGCTGAAGTGAGCAGATCCTCCAGGACCCTACTTCTTCTGGCTTTCACATGATTCCAAACCAGAGTTATTGTCCAGAATTCCGGGTTTTCTATATGTTGACCATGCTGAGATGGCCTCTTATATAGGGCTTGAGGTTCATCACAAGGAGCCTAAATTGTCCAAAAACTTTGTTCATAAAGATTACAACATTCAGGTCAACAGAGATGGCACTCAAGATTCACAAGTAAAAGGAAGGGATATGATACAAGGTGGGGCCAAAAAAGCTGTATGTCCCTGTAGCCTGACCAAGGAGGGTGCGGTCACTTATCTAGCATGATCAGCACTCTTATTAATAGTGTGACAAAGATAGTTTAAAACCTACTTGATCATGAACATGATGCAACATTTGCCCACAGCTTATATGTGTGTCTGTGCAATGTAACTTTATAGAGTCACTTTTATGTGAGATGGGCAGCTATATAAATACAATAAATAAATAAATAAAATATAGCAGCTGGTATGAGCATAGGAATCTATTCCCTACTGGACTATCTGAATATAAATCAGATTGACCACCATTTCCAATTACTGTATTCTAGCACTGATCCCCACCACAAGATAGACAACACATTTCTTCTTTCATCCAAAATTCTGGACAAACACCCTTCTAAATGCCTACACTGGAATTTCTTTGAATGTCCTTCAGGTGTATTATCTGTGTTTAGACCAGATGTGTTTATTCATCAGGGCCAAACTGAAAGATATATAGCGGCTGATGTAAATTTCTCACAACATGATGGTTTTATTATGTTAGCAAAAAGAACAGCTGTGAAGAAACTGACTTTGAATGGAGTCATGACAAAGAGTGAAGTTTCTTCACCCTCACCGCTTTGGATGTTTTCCTACTCAGTGTTTTCCTTATTCATATCTTTCCTCCATGGGTGGAAGTATAGTGAGAAAGAGGCCACCTTTAGGAAAGAAGAAGGTTTATCATCAATCACACAGTTCATAGTGAGGGACTATAGATAGTGGGAGAATTGTGTGTGCTAGAGGAATCTAGACTGGTGCATGTAGAGAAATCCCACATTATTGCAAAAAGAATGGGTGGAAAGACTTTTTCACCAGCATTATTATAGCCAATATGGGATGGAATACCAATACAGAAGCACACAGGAGCAGCATTGTCTATCCCTCCCCCCCAAACATCTGCTTGTTTGTCTCTGCATTAGACGGGATTTTAAGAAAATAAGATGCATATTCATTCCTTTTATGTTCCTTAATCAAGACACGGTTAAAGTTTTATCTCGCCCAACTCAATTTAAAAAGAGTAAAAGAAAGCTAACCCTACAACACCACTAATAGCAAAGCACACGTAATGCTACCACATGCCAGCTGAAACTCAGCCACTGAAAGAAAGTCATAAAGTTGTCTTTGGAAAGTTACTGATAGAAGGAAGCTGCATATGATGGTCAGAGGAAATCAATGCAATTGCTTCCAGTTTATGGTGAATAAGATGCAATATTAGATAAATATTTCTGGTTGGGCTTAAATAATATAAGAGCACATAGGGAGAGGAAATAATTGGAAATCTCTGCAGTAGGGTGAAACCATGCAAGCAGTGGGACAGCAGTACCCATAACTACATTAGGAGCTGAAATGATGTACGGTGCTGATTAGTTAACTCCTGATGACTTCTATCCCATCACATGCATCACAGAGTTGTATCATACAGCCTTGCAAAAATTGTGGGACCAAACATACTGTCAGGTTGAGTGGCGTTAGCCATCTAATGTTACTCCTAGTTAGGAAGTGTCAATTCTTAGCTCACCAATTGTTATCAGTCTCAGTCCAGACTTCCCCAGATTAATCTTCATGGTAGATTTTTTTCTCTTATAGCAGAGATAAAGTCTGAAATTGTCTTTTCATTAATCTTCCCACCGCTTTGGGAAAAGAAAGTCACATCTCAGATGCAGATGAATAAGCCCTTGTAGGGAGAAGTCACAGCAGGCATAGGTCCGCCTCAATTGCGTTTGGGATTCATGCAGTAAGGGATAGGTTTCAGAATTGGAGTCCAGGTCTCCCATCCCAGAGACACCACAAATAACAACACTAACACCAACAGGTAATGAGAGCTTTGGACAAAACTTTGCACCGGTATTTGGACTGGTATATACAGACTTGGGCTCTGGTTACAGATAGCCGCTTTATTTATTTTACTTACAAGATATATAGTATCTTTTTCTGTAGCACATTCCAAACTAAAACGGTCACTATTATGTAGCCTTGATGGCACAATGTTTTTGATATTTTATATAAAACGGAAGTTCTGGGTTTGATTCTGTAAAATATCAGGGATATAAAAGACATTATGAAGCATGGAGTAGTAATTGTATGAATTGGAACAGATATATATCAAGTGAATGCTCTACAGTTGAATATACATCTGTATCTAAAGAAGGTGACCAGCTTTACTAGTGGCTCTGAGCAATTGTGGATCAGCCTATGACTGTAGGGAACATGGTCTACTGAGTGGGACCATCCTTTTAAATGTAAGAGACTCCATAGTACATACTCTCAGGGCCAGGTGAAACTTTTCTAGGGATCCTAAAAAGAGTCAGAAGAATTCATATGAGTTATCAACTAAGTCACAATGGGGTGAGTTTATGTAAGACACTAAGCCTTAGACCATGATTTAGAACCACAGTAGGTCAGTTCATGCAATGTCCTAAGTCAGACTTTAGTTTGATGGGTGAACCCTTCATTGAAGGACAAAACTTCAAAAGAATGCTTGATACTTAATGCTTGAGCTGTACAGGAGCCAAGGCCTGCGTTAGTCAGAGCATTAACTAGAGCTTCAACTTTATCTTGTTCCCTTGGGTCTATGACAGTGTTGTCCAAACTTGGCCACTTTAAGATGAGTGGACTTCAACTCCCAGAATTCCACAGCCAGCCATGCTGGCTGGGGAATTCTGGGAGTTGAAGTCCACTCATCTTAAAGTGGCCAAGTTTGGACAACACTGGTCTATGAGGATTCTTCAGTTAAGAGTATAGACTCTTCAGAAGTCCAGCTAGATTCTCCTAATAACCTTTTTTTGTAATTTTGTTGTTACTTCTTTTTCTCCTTCTCATCCTCAGCTAAACATCAGCTGGGTGATGATGATGGTTATGATGATGACAATGACAACACCTTTGGGGGATCCTGGTTCTTCTTTCTGAATTTAATTATCTGGCTTTGGGTTCTACCACAGAGCACTTCTCTAGCCACCAAGTTACTGTTGCAAAGTGGGAGAAGCAGCTAAGATTTGTAGATGAGAAATGGCAGGCTCCCTCTTCTCTGAAACTCCTTGCTTTCTAGCCCTCTTTCCCATGTTGCTGGAAATAAGGAAGAGTGAGGAGGCAGGCTCAGGAACTACTAAAGGAAGAAAGCAATGGCCGCAAGAAATTTTAAACAATGAATCCTCTATTAACCTTTTCCTTTTTTTTTTTTTTGCCAAAGAACTACTTTGACCTTTCAATGTGCTTCCAATGATAATTGATAGTTTTCTCATAGAATTAGCATCTTCTCACAGGGTTGGCAGCTCATCAGATCTGCTGGGATCATCTTCAAAAGAGCCAACAACATTGAAGGATAATGTCAAGAAATCCAAGACATTTTATGTGTGGTCCTAAGGGTTAGGGTTAGAGCAACTTTTTTGCAAGGCTGGCATTATGAAGTACATTTCATGAAGTCACCCTTTCCATTCATACTTCCCATGGTTCACTGCCTGACAGCACTTGGTATTTTTTGACTTTCCCATCCATTTCAAAGCCCGTCTTCTCTGGCTTCCCCTTCTCCCCTTCCACCCCATCTACACAGACTCCTCCTTCATTCCATTTCTTCTTTACCCAACCTGTTCGTGGAGTGCGGAATTATGAAGCGATATATTTATTTTTCTTTTTATCTTCATTTTTTTCTCTTCCATTGTTTCCTTACCTGGTTTAGAAATAAGTGAGCCCACAAGCTCAACCTTGTTCCAAGGTCAGTATTGTCTTGCTGTATGTCACATCTGCTCTGCCTCCCTTTATTGCAACTTCCCTCCCACCCCTTGACACACATTGCCTGTTCCCCTGTTCGATTTGCATGGAGGACTGTACCACTTCCTGATGGGTGTCCAGAGAGGGTACAGTTTTGGATTGGTTTCCTTGTCTTCCATCATGTCATGTCTGATCAGTGGTTGAGAGCTACAATATACAGTTTGAGATCTCCTCTTAGAGATTGGATGAAGAATCCCTTTCAAGTATCTAAGATCATCAAGGCTCAGCCCCTTTCCCTCTTCCCTCCCACCCCCCAAATAAAAATAATTCTGGGAATTATACCACTACGAACTCCCATTATCAGGTGGATTAAAACTAAAATAAAATCAATTCATTAATTTTCACTATCATTTGAAGAGGCTACTGAGGACAGACTCACAGAACATAGCTCTTGAAATCTCTTTATAATGTATTTATTTGATATTTCAAATTTGTCACTGCCCATCTCACTGTAGAGTGACTCTGGGCAGTTTACAATGTAAAAAAAGGGTATTTTGAGTGTAAATAAGCAAGTGAGCACACAGCTCTAAAAACTGGATTGAGAGACTCATTTTTCTTAGAACTAGATGCTCACTTTTTAAAAAGAGAATAACTGAAAAAAAAATCTGAACTTTTATTTCTAGACCTTCATTATTAGTTAGGGGCTACTGATTCCAATTTCTTTCAAGGTTATTTAAAGAAATGTGTTTTCCCATTTTGTTATCTGTGGATAGGGTGGAGAATAGAACCCTGGCCAATTAAGGGGGGATGCTTAGAAAAAAAAATCCTCCCCCAACATTGTCAGTGGCAAATACAATTTTAAAGTCTCTTTTTAAAAAATCCCATGTGAATGATTCAAGTGGTACTAAGGGTTTGTACCAGATATGATTCTTTGCCCCTCACCAAATGATAATTTTCAAGATTCTTTTGAGAGACCCATGAGCTGAACCCTGGAATAAAACCAGGTGAGGTTTGCAGGGTAGAACTGTCTAAGAATTATGCTTGTAGGAAGAATTTAAGATTTCCAACTTCTTATTTTTCCTGTTCCTAGAACATTAACTCACATTCATTGATCAAGATGGAGATTGATGTGTGTGTTGGGGAAAGACTTTGAACCTGTTAGCTGGATTTGATTTTCTTGTTCCCCTTAAAGGAGCATGTAGAGGCCAGCATGCACAAACCTAGAAGAGCCTTTTTTCCTACTTGGAATGAATGTCTGTGAAGCTCTGCACTGTTTGAAGAATGCTGTAAATATTTGTTGAGGTGTATTCCTGTGCCAACAGGGCTGCTGAGGTGATCAGCTGCTACCTCATCAGTGTTCTAGTGACAAAAATGAAACAATGCCTTTGAAATAAATATTGAAAATGGAAAGAAATAGGTAACACAATTGGTGGCCTGATGAATAGAGGATGGGCTTTAGTAGAATGCGATGTGGAACTGGCTGGAATGGGTCCCAAGTTGTACCATCTGATAGACAGAAATGAATGATCTCTGGGAGAAACCATGCCCCAAATCCAGTTGTCTAAACAGGTTGACTTTAAAGAAAAAGTTAAGCAAAAGGAATGCAGGTGAGGTGAGCAATCTTAGCCGGATCTTCATCCTACTTCTCATTCTTCTTTGAAGAGATACAGAGCTTGGATTGAACCTACCTTATCCTTGTTCTTCAGACCACCATTCGATCTTATCATTGATATCCAAAGAACGAATGTGGCTTGTCTATCAATCTGCATTCCTTAACCCCCTGCAGAATCAAATACTGATATGCATCTACCTCATTCTGAAAGAAAAGAAAAAAAGAGCTGATTTATTAACTCATTTTTCTTTCTTTCTTTCTTTCTTTCTTTCTGTTTTCTTTTCCTCCTGCATGGCTTCCTTATGTGTCTCCTCCTCATGCTTCCCTACATTCTGCCATGTAAGTACCGCTGGCATATATATCAGATATTATGATTTTGATGAGGAATGAGTGTTAAAGGACCTGAAGGGAAGAGGGTGGTCAGAAAAGACTTGAGAATGGGAAGACATGGGAGGAAAGCATTTTGCTGGACCACCAAAAGCAGGCATTTCTTGGAATCAGTTAATACAACGTGGAGTGATGAAAATCAATTACAATTTTAAGTTTTGGCTTATGTCTTGAATGTCCAATAGCATAGCAATTCGTAGCATAGTGATTCATACACATATCCAATATCATGGTTATTCATGCACACTTCCCTCCTAGTTTAAGGTGAAGGTAGCATTTCTCTAACATGCCCAGGTCACTAATTATACAGTGGATTCCCATCACCTCAGAAGATGAGGCAGTCACAGAAAAAGCATCTCAAAAAGGCAGAATTCCCACCCACCCCCCCGCTGCTTTTAGCTGATTTAGTACAAAGTTAAAAGGATAATAGGGGAAACATGCTGATTCTGTTTGGAATGGAGAAAGAAAGTCCCTCCTCACTATATTTAAATACATTTTCAGCAGCCATTCAACTCTATCTTCTGTTCAGACTGTAATATGGGCCTCTATGAAATATGAAGGACACAGGCAGAGGTCAGGATTTTTCCCCAGATTGTGGCTGTCTATCAATGTGTGCTAAAATGTTTGTCGAGATGTATGTGCATGCGTGTTTTTGTGTACCAGTTATGAATGTGGATGTATGTTGATCAAATCACAGCATGAATAAAAGCTTTTAAGATCTCCAAATCTTAAAAAAAAAGTATTTGCACTGCGTTTTAATCTAGAGGGAGATGTCCCATCACTCGTTAGAAAGCTCTAAATGTTGATAGCCCCAATGAACTTCAACATTATTTTGTCTTGTTTTAAACAATGGCTTGATATTGTCTTTATTGTGTTACCGTTGTATTATTGCATTTTTCTTAATAAATTATGCATCAGCTTGTGCTCCCTGGTGGATAGAAAAGCAATTTCTAAATACATCTAAATAATAATAGGGCTAAAGATGCAAACAGTGTATGCACGGTTTCTGTGATCCTGTGCTATGGTTTTTCATGGCAAATACAGAACAGGGGGAACCCTGGAGAAATCTTTGGATCCCCAGATAGAATCCAAGGGTAAATACATTCCCCATGGCCAAATGACCAGAAGCTGATAGGTCAAATGCCTGCAATTGATTCTTGCTCATAGCTTCAACATTGAATTTGTAGGAAGATTTGCTTATTTTAATGCAAATTCTCTTTGTTGAAGTAGGGAAAGTGGTAATCTGTTGTCCCTATTCCTCTTTCAATGCTGTTTGTAGTTTAGGAATCTGTTACATAAATCACTGAACAGGAAACTGTATGCAACTATGCGTTAAGAAGCTACTGCAGTGATGAAGTGCATATTACAGCTTTCCTTAAATGTTCAGTGGCTCAGATTTTTAAAAAAGGAACACATTGATACAGTATGTAAATTCCAAAACAGAGTGGAGGTAATTCACACCAATATTCATGACTGCTTATTAATCTTCCGTTCTGCTCACGTGAAGGGCACTGTCTCATCTTTTCAAGTTTACTGGTATATAGAAGGGACAAAGTATCACTTTATGCTCTTAAAAATGTAGGACATTTTATTCTGTTTGTACTGATATTTATTTATTTATTTATTCGTTATTTTTATGTAGCTGCCCATCTCACAATCAAGTGATTTTTTTTATTTTTTATTTTTTTGCTCTTCACGTGGAATTTGTTTCATTCCATTATTCATTCATCACACCCATAATCAGAGTTCTGCTGGAAGATAAGTGTTTTAAAATCTTTTCAAGCATCATAATACTAATAACACAAGAAAAACAGTGGAATGCAGACGCCTTGCAGAATGTGTAGCTGTGTGATCCCACTTGTCAATCTGAAAGGGGTGGGCGTGATCAGCCTGCGCTACTTCCTACAACTGGTTTTGGAGCAAAGTCTTCTCTGTTGATCTTAACAGAAGCAATGGGGAAAAAATATGAACAAAGCCGTGATACATTTTACATATTTTTAAGTTAATCGGTGAGACTTGAGGGAGGATAGCAGAGAGAACTGTTCTTAATGGAACCTAAGAGTTCCACATTTTTACAGCTGCCACCCAAATTTGCTCTCAGAGCTAACCTTCATGCTTCTTTGCCTTGCAAATTGCAACCCTCTCACTCTCCTCCATTTTTATTCCTGGCAGAAAATTCTTGTTTACCTGCCAATGTGGATGAAACTCAATGAATGTTAGCACAGGGTATTTTTTTATTCGTTATTATTATTTTGTATCTATTGGGTGCTAAACATGGAAATGTCTTAAGGGTAATGCAATAGATATCAGCATTCTTTTTCTAGGGTTAATGGTGCATGCTCATTGCACATGGAGCTTGTTAGTGATGTGGCAAAGCTGTCTTTTTATGAAAAGGATCCACTCGCATTCTCATCAAAATCATTTCTTTTCAAAAATGTTTCTCTGGAGCAAATAAACAACTTCTTAAGGCAAGTTAGACACGGGATGCCTCTGTCTTACTGAAACCTACCTTAGAATCTTATTCATCTTATTTCAGGAATTCTAGAAAATACCCCAAGAACCAATTCCATACCAAAACCAAAAACTACAGCAGTGAAGCAGTGAGGCAATAGTCTGAGTAGGAATCAAACCCAGAATTTATGCACACACATACTTGTGCAAGACATGAAGAATCCTAAAAGAAAGAATTTGTGTCTCTCCTGCCTGTTCTTTATAAAATGGCCTATGACTTCTAGTTGAACAACAGTAACTTAGGTCACTTATAGCTGCAAAACTTAGTCTGCTTTTCATGGCACAATTAGCTCCAGATTCTCTTCCATCTGGGACCTTCCTTGCCATGTAAAGTGTTATCTGCTGCTTTTCAGATTCCCTCATTTCACACCATCTCCTGAGATTCCACCACCACCTCTCTGACTGAAATGCTGCCTTTTATGTTCCATCTGGAGAGCTCCCATCTTTCAGATTTCAAGCACTGAACCATTTAAATGAAGGTGTTGCCATTCGAGACCCCCCCCCCCAAAAAGTTTGCCTGATTGCTGTCTGCAAGTCTCATAATACTCATCAAACCATCTTATTAGCAAACATGGAACTGCACTCAGCTCTTATCATCACAGAAGAACAATTAGGAAAGTAAGTAATCATCAAAGGCAAAGCCCATCCGTGACAAGGATTAAGTGGAATTATTTGGGAGGCTTTCATGATAGATCTGCACCCATAGTATATACAATTTCTCTTGTTTGTTCACTGTCTTTTACAGACATACTTGTTTTAGATTATTCTTCAGGATTCCTTCTCCTGTATCTATCTTTGCATCTTCAGTCAATGAAATTTTAAATAAACAGGGGGAAAAGTGATTTTGCCATTTCACTTCCAACAGATATTCTTGATGCGCGATATAAAATGAAGCTCATTCTTTATAAAGTCCTATCAGCTAATTTAGATGGGATGAAGACTAGAATTCTGGTTTTGGCCTTGTTTCCTTTCTTCTTTTCTCTCTTGCCTCTTCCTTTTTATTATTACTTTTTTTTTTGTACTAATGCTACTCAGTAAAATAGTGTGTACATTAATAGTACTCTATAAAATAATAATACAACATAAAATAACATAGTCCAATTTCATTCACAAAGAATTAATAAATTGGACATTCTGTGCTTTGGACTTTTAGTAACTTGTTATTCAAAAAGAGAAAGAGATCTGTATGTGGGACATTTTAATAAATATGTTGCATGATATTGAGCCAATCTTGATGCCATTTCATGGACTTCCTTTCCAAGAAATGCATTTTATTTTATTTTATTTTATTCAAAAGAGATAAGGCAACATAAAAGTAGCAATAAAAATAAGTATATATCTATACAGTTTAGATAAAGCAGCATGACATATAAACCATTTCCTCCAGCCCCATTCTCCAAAAAATTAGCTGCCTAAAATATGACAAAGGTATGAGCCAAATTTCTATGAGAATTTATTCAAATAAGCATTCCCCCCCAAATTAACTTAACTGTAATTGGTGATGCCCCAGTTCTGCGTAATCACCTCTAATGGCAATGAAGATTATTTGTTTGGATCAAGGATAATTCAGGAAATTGAAATGCACCACACTTTCATATGCATTTCCTTATCCTTCTAGAAATTTAGGCATGGGATTATCTATGTATATTGGAATAAAAATAAGATCCCAATCAGCATTTTTCAGGTGTTTAGGACACAATTCTCACAATCCCACCTCTTTGGGCTTGCTGGCAGATCTCATGAGAACTGAATTCCAGAACATTAAGAGAGGACCAGGTTATAATAAGTTATATTTAGATTGAGTTAGTTGAACTTGGTTTCTGTTGAAATCAATGTGGGTTAAGATGTGACTAGTTTGTCCCATTGATTTCCAGATGTTTAACTTACCTCTAGATCTAGTGTGAGATCTACACAAAACTGGTATGTTAAACAACTCATTTGCCATTTATGAACCTTCTTAAAATGTCATCTTAACTGGAACACAGTAATAGCAGTTGGTGGGAAGAAACCCTAGAATGACTTTTCCTTCTGCTACTCAACAGAAGGGTCAAATTAGGAGTGTCTCAGAGAAGGTCAGAAGATACGGAGAGCTTTCCTTTTGCCCTATTGATAACTTGTTCTTTGATTTTGTAGAAGAGACCACAGCAGTTCAGCCACCCTGGAAAGGTTAGTAAAAACCTGATGCAACTTCCCCAAATGCTGGCCTTGGATCCCACCAACCCCTTTGTATGTTGCTCTTCCTTCTGCCTTTTCCTACAGCTTAGCTGTAACATCAGGGGACTGTTTCATCCTTGGTAATCGAGCCATGAACCCTCATCAGCTTTCTTGTGCAATCCCCTCCCTATTCTGATTGCTAAAGGAGTCCCCTGACCTGCTTTTGAAGCATCAGCTTTGGTAGCAAGATGGCATTGGTAGCCAACTTTCTGCATTGCATAATCGTATGCCTAGTCCTCATTTCTTCCAGCCTAACATACAGTAGAGATCTTTACACAACTTTTGTTTCCATTTTCCTGTGGGCCCTCTTCCCTCATGCTTTGCCACTTCTTCTGAATTCTTTTACCCTTGTATTAATGATGTGTTACAGGAGAAACATCAGAGAGCTTTCTGATCTATTAATATTTAGGAGGTGAAGTCTAGTGTTCAGTCTCCAGCAGCTACAATATCAAATCATGGTTTTGGTTTGCTTTCCAAATGCGTGAAGGTCTCAGCATTTTCAGCATTGCACATAGGAATACTCTGGCAATTTACATCATCTTCTGTTGTGCTATGCAGTAGAATCCCTTTGAATAATTGGAAGAACAGAGATAAATGCAAAGTCCTTCATTCAGAAAACAAAACTTGAATGCACAAATGTACAACGGGGATACCTAGCTTGGCAATAGTAATTGAGAAAAAGATTCTGGAATAGCAGTTGATTTAAAATGGAATCTGAATCAGGAGTGTACTGTGGTTGCAAAAAGGGCAAAGGGAATTTTGGGTTTCATCAACAAAAGCATTGTTTTAAAAACATAGTAATTCCACTTAAATCTGTGTTGGTTAGACTTAACCTCAAATATAATTTCCAGTTCTGAGCACTACACTTTAAACTGTAACATGTTTAAAGCATGTAACACATTCAAAGATGATCAAGAACTACAAACTAAGCCTTAGGAGGAGAGATTGAAATAAATGGGAATGCTTACCCTTTTGAAAAAGAAAGACTGGGAGGGGGAATATGATACCTCTCTTGGAATACCTGAAAGGTTTTCATGCAGAAAGTCAAGAAGATCTTCTCTTCATTGTTTCAGAGTACAGGGCACAGACTAGTGGATTTAAGTTATATAAAGGGAGATTTTGACTGAATGTTAGAAAACCTTCTTAACAAGAGCAGCAGGACGGTGGGACCAGTTATCCAAAGAGAGAGTAGGCTTCTCTTCATTGGAAGTGTTCAACAGAGGTTAGATAGCCATCTGTCAGAGCATCGTAAATTTGGATTCCAGTGTGCAGCAGAAAACTCTGTATCACCTTCAGAATGGTCATCCTTTTCATACTTATATAATCAGGGTGAATGACATCCACCAGTGATAGGCTTCTAAGCTAAGGTAAAGCCTTACTGAATGAGCGCTGCTGAGTTTCGCTCTCAAAACACCACTGCTGATCCCAATGCAAAAGAATGGGATGGTCTGGCTCCCACATTTGCCCTCCCACAAAACTTTGGCTTGAACTTTTCTCAGCCTGAGTTTAGCATAGTCTGGTTTACAAAGCTGCATATGTGTCTCATTTCAAAAGTAAAGGCCATCTTCCTAGCTTAATCCATCCTACCCAATCTCAGGATGGGATTAAGTGAATGCACAAGTCTCTGTAGAAAATAAACAAGTTAGCTACATGCTTCTAACCAGAGAAGGACGTAGAAGTGGGGAAGGTAGTTTCGACTTTGCACCTCCCCAACAAGCTGGAATATCTATCCTTTCCCAATGTTGTCATACAGTGCCCAGTGCCCAGATGTGTGTGCGTGGATGCAAGTATGTGGGCTTTTAAAGGACATTTGTTATGGGATAGTCTTTTTTGAAGTATTTTTTAAAAGAAATAAAATTCAAAGCAAAAGAACATTTTACTTTACATTTTCCACCAATCCAGTTTAGACTGGGTCACTGTAAGCCAACACTACATGCTGCTGCTGGATGTTCTCTATGAGTTTTGGAGAGCCTCCAAGGAAAAGGAAATTGACCATGTGGAACAGCAACCAGTAACAGTTCTCTGTGTGTTTTACCATCCTAAACCTGGCACCTCAGTGGAAATCTCCGCAGGGGTTTCCAGGACAGTCATTTTCACTTCATTTGTTTGTTCTCCTGTTCTCTAGGTAGATAATCAAGGTGTAATAGAGTGTTTCTTCTCTGGGATACCACTGGGCTTGATTATTGGCCACTTAATGAGCACAAAGGAATTAATATTGGGTAGGAGCCATCACAAAAGGCCAGGCAAGGTCATTCAGATTTCTTTGTTCAGTGTGCTTCCACTGATGGCAATTTTGGCAGTAGTTCCTTGTTCTCTTCCTTACAGCAGCTTTGGGCTAAAACTACCTCCAGGACTTGTTGCAACATTTCAAAGGATTCAGCTTAGCTGTCAAGAATCAGATAGTTCCAGACTTCCAGCACTGCTGCTGAAACAGCAATCTCTGTTAAATCAGTTGCATGTATATATATATATACTGAATATAAGCAGATTGGATTTATATATTATAAAGTGGGATTTATTTGAATCTAGGAGAAATAAGTTGCGAGGAGAATCTGATAGCTGCAACCTGTCATTTAATCTTCAAATGTTTAAACACAACTGCAGTTCATTATTGCAAAAGTTCATGAATTCATTGCAGACTCCAGAGAAAGACATCTCCTCCTACTCTGGTGTCATGCACTGTATAGACTAGTATGATGCACGTTAGCTTCCAAAGTTATATGGTGCCTACTTTGAGAAACAGGATGCTACATTGGATAAACTAAGATCTGCAAAATGGTGTCTGTGGGTACTGATATCCCCATGCATGCCTCCTTGGCCCAGAACTACTGTGGTAACCATAATGTCCAAGGTCTCAACATTCTAATTCTGCACTGTTGGGAGACTTGGTAAGTAGATGGTCATGGAGAAAATCTATCTATGTGCTTGCTAGGAGTCGAAAATGACTTGATGGCATCTCAGCCAGCCATCCATCAATCAAAATTCTAAATGTGCCTACTGGCAAAAATTGTTTGGGAATTCTGAGCACATCTTGATCAAGCAACATTTTTCTCATATCCAGAAGTTCTAACCAAGAACTGCTTCCAAACATAGTTCTCCAGTGAATGTGTCCATTTTAGCTCTGTTACAATCTCTTGTACTCTGAAGAGATTCATATATATATACTCAATTTTACATGAAAAAGCCCCTTCCCCATAGTGGCATACTAGGGAATATTTTACAATGTTAAAATATTTTTTAAAAGAATAAATCCCAAATGATAGGGATGTATTTATTATAAATAAATGTATTTATTTCTTACAAATAAATGATTAGGCAAGTTCTTCAAATTTTTAAACTAACTCTGGTTCACAAATTGTTTCTCCATTTTTATTTTTATTTTTACTATTCCTACTTTTAAAAATAGGAATCTTGTTGTGATGGAGGTAACAGCAAAGAGTCTCACTAGGCTCAATGGCATTTTATTTTATTTTATTTTATTTTATTTTATTTTATTTCATTTCTTATTAGATTTATATGGGCACCCTTCTCAAATACATGACTCTGGGTGCTATGTTGGTTCCCATAGCATTCTTTTTAGTTTTATGAATATTTTTGGACAGAGGTATGGATAGAAAATTGCTTTCTCTAAGTAAATGATGCTTATGCCCAAAGAGAACATCTAATTAGGCCATGAATTCAGGGTCTACAAGGACTTTGCTACACAATGTTGAATACTCCTAAGATGTATCAACTCTTGTTGGAGGACAGCAAAAGATGGACAGGTCTATGTGGGTAAAGCATGAATTAATATTAAGAGAAATGTGCTTTACAGGTTTACAAATATGTATCAAATGTTAAAGGATCCAATATGTGGAGGGTTCTTTCTTAACAAAAAATCATGCCTTCTTTAACATCTGATGCCACCTTTCCAAGCATGTATTTAAAGGTCAAGGCATTCCAATTGTTCTTAAAAACAGTTGTTTGATAGACTACTAATATATTGATTGCATATCTTATGTATACAATGGCAGTTTAAATACAGGATACATGAGACTTACAAGCCAACCTCAGTTTTGCTTTAGGTCAGGAGGTACATTTGGTTATTTGCTGGACCACTGTGATGAAGAGTGGATTCAGCCATGGCAGCAGTCGTTTTTGTTAACTTGGTATCTGTGTATGTCCTATTATCTCCACATCTTGGCTACTTACGGTTCCATTAACTGACCCAATTCAATCTGTCTTCCTGCAGGCCCTGGAGCAGTGCACGATGGGAACAGTGGTGGGTCAAGAAGAGCTGGCTGTGTTTGGCTGCCTCCCTTGCTTCTTTTACACCTCCTGCTCAAGTTTTGACCCTTTCAACGATGGTGATGCTAAGAGGAAGGGAGGAAAAAAAGAAAGAATATTTTAAAAATCAGAAAGTTAATCCTAATAGTAAAGAATATATTATCACAAAATCTTGGAGAGAAAGAAAACGAGTCTGAAAAACAAGAAGAATCCAAATTGATCTACTGAAGTTACAACACAACTGAGTGTTCTGTTTTCTTTCTATTTTTATTCCTTTTTTTTTTTCCTGTCATGAACAAGTATGCAGCTGTTGGTGACCAATCAGTGCATTTGGCTGAGTAATCATCCTGTCCCTTTTGACTCAGTCATTTTGTTGCTTTTCTTTATAGATCCCAAACCTCCTCTACGGAGGATGACAAGGCCAGCTGTCTGGCACCTCACCTATCATGGCTTTCTCCCACCCATTCCCACCCGTCGTGGACTCTGCTCTCCTCTGTATGATTGCAAATTCTAACTACAAAACAACCAACAAGAACCACTCTTACAAAAAGATCATGCACAGCTGCAAGAAAACCACCACCATCCCACCCGATTAAGACATTAATTCACTGTACTACATGGATATTACGGGATTCTGATTCATTATTAATTTTATTAATTATATTTTCTGATATGAGCCTAGAACTGTTAGTTCATTAAAAAAAAAAAGAAGTACAAAAAAAGACCCAACCAAAAAAAAAAAAAAAGAAAAGAATAAAATAGTAAAATAAGTTGAATCCTGGGCTTCTAAACTAGGTTTACAGGCTGTGGAGCATCAACGTCTCTGATTGTTTCCGTGATCAGTTGGGATAAGAATTGACACTTTTGTAGGGGAAAAAAGTGACATAGAAGCAATGGCTCCACCAGCATTACTGAGTTTTCATTCCTTATTCTGGTGTTCAAATGAAGAAGGTTTTCCACTGTTTTCATAATGTTTGGAAGTACAAAGGTTGATGCTCACTGTATGTTGAGTTTGATTGATATGCTTATTCTTTTTATGCTATGCGCATATATATATATGTATATATATATAAACTACCTACACAGTTTATATATATCTATCTATATATATATATATGCACACACAGTTTTTATATATATTTATATAAAATATATAAATATATATAAAATATATAAAATATTTTTTGTTAGCATTCTAGCACATTATTTCTCAGCTGGGCCCTTCTTCCAACATTACTGCATGCTGTAAATGGAGTTAACTGTGTATTAGACTGGAGGATAAAGTTTTATTGGTAACTGTGTATTTAACTCCTCCCTTTTTTTTTCTTTTTCCTGTTTTCTTCTCTCTCTCTCTCTCTCTCTCTCCCCCTCTCTCTTATTTTCCTTTGGATTATTTACATTGTGAAGACATTTATAAAAAAGCAAAAGAAAAAAAATCTGCAGCATATCTTTCCAGATCCAGAGATTTCTAAAGGGGGGGGGGGGATGATGATGGTAAAAGCTAATGCATTTCCTCCACCCCCCACCCCCCTGCACAACTCTTTACAGCTCCAGATAAAAACATGGCAAGGACTGCAAAAAAGAGAAAGGAAAATTCCAAATAATACTATGTCTTTTAAGAAGAAAGGGGGAAAAAGCTTTTCTCAAATTGCAGTAGTTTTCTTCTCTCGTTTTCTTTTCAATGGACCTGGAGAAGCGCACCTTGATGATGGAGGTTTGGGGATAGTCTAAACAGAGGCCTCCTTTGCCCTTGGTTTGTTGGGGGGTCCAAACTGGAGGTTGTCTCTGACTTTACATTAAAAGAAAAGAATATGTACCACTTTGACTTTTCATCTGGTTGTGCCATCTCATTCATAAGCTGATTTGGAGGAGGATTGTGTATAGAGCTCAATAAAACATTGAACTTGAGAGAGATGCAAGTTAGGGGACTAAAGTGGGAAGCCAGCACTGTGAAAGGGTAAGTAGTAACCAAAGGACCATCCAGTTTCTTTCCATACAATTGTTCCTTGCTGGATGCAAGGAGTGACTCATACCTGGGTATCTTCTCTAACTTGGTTTGGTGATAGCTGAGAAATGCGTTAAAAGGGCATCTTATGGGCAAATCCAGAAATCCCTCTGCCCATGAAAGATGGGATGATGAGAATAGAACTGATTCAGAACTCATTACATTTGGGTCCTGTAAAAATTAAAAGCATATTGGAGGGAGCCCACTAGAAGGCTGTGAACCAACCAGACAAAACCTTTGCCTTCTATAAATCCTTCTTTCTGCAGCTCTGTGAATCTTTACATTCACCGCCTAGTATCTCAACCAGAGCTTGGTATGAGACTTTCCTTCACCATTAGCCTCAGCATAGCTTCACTGATTGGCCTGATCCTGGAGTTAACGATGAATCACATTTCAATTGACCAGCAGGGAGTATTGACAATATACATTTTCCTCATTTTTTGAAAATGTCTGATGGAATAAGAAACTTGTGTAAAAGATTAGCATGTTGTTAGAATGGAAGCATTACACAAATCTAAGTGACAGCCTCATATCCCATCCCAAGATGCACACCCCTGGTTTACAAGGTGTTTATGGCCATCTGTTTGCATGCCCATGTCAGATACTATAGCCATATATAAATATATATCTCTGCATTAATCAGAACCATTCAAGCTCCATTTAATGTCTCTACCCCCAACAGCTTGGTTAACACAACACACTGCTAGTGTTCACTACAGCTGCCAGATCGGTACAACTCTAGACAATTGTTAGAAAACAGCAGACGGGGGAAAAAAAACTTTTTGCTCATCTTGGGTTTCCTAAGATTTTTCCAGCCCAGATAGAGTGGATCTTTACCCTACATTGAACCATAAGCCAGCCCAACAGGCTAGTTTTGAACAACATGCTCAGCAACAAAACACCTAACAGAGCTAAATATTCACCAAGCTTAGCATGTTGCGGAAATATGTCTTCTTGGTCTTTACCTAATTAACTGGGTTAACTGCTGTAAACATAGTCATCAAGTCATCCTGTGATTTATGGAATTTGTCTTGTGTGAACTCTACCATTGTGGTTGGGAAGCAGAGTTTATGGCTTAGGATGTTGTATGAATTACTCCGTAAATCATGATTAAGCAGACTATGGCTTAACACAATATATGAACCAAGTCAGAAGGTAGCAATCTTGCTGTAGGGATGTTAGACTCCAAATAGAATGTGATGACTAGACTAGTTTGAATTTCAACTATCACCTTAGCTGATTTTAATTCCTTGGCATTTCTCTACCATTTTCAAATGTTTTGAATCCCAAATGCTGGCACTTCCACGCTCAGGTGAGTTTGTTGTGGGACTGATATCAGTAACTTTCCCTGAAACCAGAAATTAGTGGCTCACAGAGATGGCAACCAAATACAGATGAATGCACTGTTTAAGGTGTGTTCTCAGGATCTAAGGAATATTTAATAAGATTATATAATACAGCAATGTTACTTTTTGCTCAAAACGTGCACACACAAGCTTCATTTGTGTCAACACACAGATGCAGTCTCCTTTGCAGGCTGCTCCACGCTTTCCCCCCATCACTGATTCCTCTTCCTTTGCAGATCCCTCCTTTGCAATGCCAGAATAATTCTTCCTCAGGTCTTCATAAACTCAAAGATCACCTGCAAGATTATTTGCTTGTTCATTGGTTTACCGGCATTCATTTGCCACAAGAGGTTGGATAGTCAACGGCATTGGCTGGGGGGCATGCTGGCTGGGGAATTCTGGGAGTTGAAGTCCACTCATCTTAAAGTGGCCAAGTTTGGACAACACTGTAGTAGAGGCTCCGATGACATTCAGATGACAGCGACTGCCTCAAGACTTTGTCATGCAAATGACACAAATAATGTACTTGCATCATTTTACCTGTTGGTGCAAAACGATGCAAGTACATCATTCAGGGCATTTGCATGATGATGTTAGGAGACACATGTTGTAATTTGCCATCTCCGCTATTCAAGTGCATAGCCATAATGCATTTAAACATAATTGGAACATATTATAAAAACTGGCTAGTTTCTCAAAAACATCTCCATGAAGTTCTGTGTCCAGAGTCAATATTCCATTGAACTCAATAGGACATAATCCTGAGCTTGTTTCTGTAGGTTTGCATTGCGAATTCGGAACTAGGCATCTTTACAAAGAGAAAGAATTAGTATCAGATATAAACCCATATGTTTCCATTACAGTTGTGTTCCTTAGAATCGGGTCTACCTGCTGTAGCAATCATGAAATGAGAAAAAAGCTTGACCACTCTGACTTTTCTGACCTGCAGCAAACAATTATGTAAATATATGGTTTCTGGTTCTTCCCTGAAGATCCTTTAAATGTTTGGAGAAACAAGAAGCACATGCCTATACATTTCTCCTCAAGAGTTTATTTAACTATGGGTAGGTGTGCATTGGATTTCAACTGGAAGGTGTGCAAACACGTAAAGATTTGGTGTTTTTCCCTTCGGCTTGGAAACCAGCTGGCTCTTGCTCAGATAAGCAGAGTGAGCTCAGCTGAACCACCCTTGCCTCTTCAGGTGTTGGAACCTGACCTACAACTGCACTGAATGGACCGGACCACTTCAGACAGTGGGGAGGGAGCAGATAATCTTTTTCAGTGCTGTACTGTAAGGCAGGAAGTCACAACAGTTCCCTGTAAACAGAAAGAAATAGGGTTGTAAGAAGGATAAAGCTTCATATGCACACAGAATATGTTCTTGCAGAGAACTTTGACTGAGATTGACCTCAGTAGGGGCCAGAATAGACAACCTGTGGTCCTCTTGATTGTTTAGCCTACAGTTTCCACAAATCCTCGTCCTTGGCCAAGATGGTTGGATTGATGGAAGTTGCACTTCAAAAGATCTGGAGAACACCAGGTTGCCTCTCCCTGATATGAATCCACCCCTGCCCCCAAAATAGGCCTTCAGTTGGAAGGGGGACAGTCAATTCTACTTTAGTTCTATGAAACATATTGACAGAGAGCTCCCTGCCTCTAACCTAATATCCAAAGCCTGGTTAAAGATGCTGTACTGAATCTACAATGAAACTTCTACACCACTTGTGAGAGTAAGCAGTGGGTTCAGTATTCAACTTATTTTCTGTTTGCTTTATTTAGTAAATAAAACAGAAGAAAGGCAATAGCTACAAAATCACCCATGCAAAAGTTTTTCATGGATATATAAATACATACATATATAATCTAAGTCTATAAGCAACTCATTCATAAGTCACAAATAACATCAGGTTTTCAATAGACTGAGTAATTGAGGCTATAAATTTATCTTTTCAATGTTTAAGTCTCCTAGCAATAAGAAGGACATGGGGAATCTATTTATGTTGTCCGATTGTTAATTTCCACATAATAAGGATGTAGTTTAAAAGAATATAGACATTTGTAAATATTAAACTGTGTCTCATAATCAAAGTAATATATGTAATTAATTTTGTCCAGAACATAATAACTTTAGGGCATTGGAAAAAGATGTTACAATGAAACATTATTCTCACTGCATCTCCAACAACATGAAGATTTTACTCATTCCTTTTCTATACCAACACAATGCAATCCAATAAATCCTATAATTTAAGTTCTATTGAGATTTTGGGTACTGAGGTTAAAACAATTTCCCATTGTTTAGCATTTGGTTTAGCAATTACTTTGCAGATGATTATTATGCACCGGAGGTGGGGATGTTTTATCCATATCTTGAATTGTGCAGGAGTAAATCATGAAAATTGTGTTTAGAGACCAATTGAATTCCTGATACTTGGTTCAAGAGGACACTGTTTTTGTTGGTTTCTCAATTTGTGCTTTTGAGCCAGCCTTGGCTCCTGGTGACTGCCTGCAGTATTCTTGCCAACATTTTCGGAAGCGGTTTGCCGTTGCCTGCTTCCTAGGCTGAGAGAGAGAGCGACTGGCCCAAGGTCACCCAACTGGCTTTCTGCCTAAGGTGGGACTAGAACTGAAGGTCTCCCAGTTTCTAGCCTAGTGCCTTCACCACTACACCAAATTGGCTCTTGCATTGCTAATAGCTCTGTTTTATATTGCTGTTGCTTTCTCTCCCCTTTCACTTCTGCAAAACCATCTCCCCACCATTGCTGACCTGTCCCAGCTGCCTTTGTTACTCATTAAAAATGCTTTGCATCTAGCTTTCCACCTTCCATTCCTTTGAAAGTGGGCTCTTTTCTCCCCCACTGCTTTACCTTCCTTGTTGACATTTTTGACCCAGGCCGAATTAGCCTTGCTATTATTATTTTTATTATTAACTATTGTGGCTTTGTTCCCTCCAGGCCATTCTGCAAAGTCCCCTCTTAGCCTTCATGCTCACGGGCAAAGAGAGCTTTCCCACTGCCTGTTATCCTGTTTGGAGTAACAAACTTTCCAAATTCTCCCTGTCACAGAAATGGTTGTCCTCTGCTCCACCTTCCCTCATTCTTGCAATAGCAATGATATAATAAGACCATTGTGAAAATGTTTAAATAGTATGCTGATTATTGTCTTCCCTCTGGACTTTTTTTTTTTTTTTTGGCTGTTGTTATTGCAGGACTATAACTGCTGATGACTTACAGTCAAAATGCTTATTTATTTATTTATTTGTTTGTTTGTTTATTTATTTGTTCACACCTTTCTTGGACTACTATGTTGTGCATGTTTCTTGTTCTTGAACCTGGCTCATACCATTCTTATTTACATGGGATACTCCTGCTACAATCTATACCTAATAAAGTTTCCTTGGATTGTGAAAGATAAACACAGAACTTCATAGTTTCCACAAATCTTATTAGTTGTATGCACTCTACAGTTATGGGGTATTGTGAAGTGGTTCCCCTTCCCCCCCCCCCCCCAATTTCAGCCTCAATCTCCCCATAGGGTAGCATCAACCCAGAAGCATCTAGATGTGAACACACAATTACACAATCCGGACTGTGTGGTGTAACTAACAAAGTGTATTTAGAGCTATTTATGACTGTTTTTGATAAGACTGGCTATGTCAGAATAAAGCAATGAAACAGGGAGATGAATTCTTGAGGCATGCAACATGTTTCAGGGTTGAAATTTTCTGTCCTTGGAATGGTCATTCAGATTCAAAATGGGTCATTCTAGGTGTGCCGGAAGAAGTCTGAGTTCAAACCATACTATTCCAAGACAATGTAATCTGCAAACGGGCATGCATACTTTTCTTCCTAACATATAAAAATGTGTGGGATGACTTTCATGATTAAAGTGAATTATCAGCTATGCTATTCTTTATAACATAATTTGTCCTGCTTTCTGCAGTGTTCCATATTTTTCAAGACATTGTTCTAAGAGTTTTTCCTACCCCCTCATCTGGAAGAGCAGAAGCTCAAAAGAACAAGAAAAGATGGGTAAAACAGCAAAAAGGGGGGTGTTAATTTCAGTGAATATGCTTCATATTATTTACAAGTTTCATTAAAATAGGGGGCTGGACCTAGCAGGTTGTTACCAAATATCTTACAGAAAAGGAAAGTTTTGAGCAATAATTTGGAAAAGTCAGAGTATCTGGTACTTTGTGGACCAAGGGTAGTCCATCTAATGTTCTCTAGATGCCTTGCATGATATAACCCCAACACGTATGTGTTGGGTAAGCTTTGGAGAACTGTAAGACAAAATGTTTTGAGGACAATATATTCCTACTCCTGTGTATAGTGATAGATCAACCATAGGTGATTAGTGAGCTGACACGTTCTTAACCAAAAGCATGTACTTTGCTTCTGAGCTATGGCTATAGTCACATATATGAAGATGCAAGAAAAGAGAGATATTTTTTTAAAGAAAAAAATAGAAATGCTACTTGGTTACCAAACCTAGCCATGAGTTTTGGTCTCTGATATGGCTAAGCTGATAATGTCTGGGTAAGTCCCTGGTTGTGCTTTGGAAAAGGGCGGGGGGGAGGGGGGAGGGGGAGGGAGGACATCAACCTGGATTGGTTTCTTCCAATCAATGAGGCAATGATTATTTGTGTCACTATAAAACAACTGAGCCTCTAATGGGCTGAGTTTGCTGACTACAAGTGTGCTTCATAAGAGCTAGAACGCTGAAAAGAAAGGCAGTAAGTTTCATATTTGAAGCAGCAATGCCCTGGTGGTCTGGAGTCCAGGGTTTGACTTCCTGCCATATCAGATGGCTCTGAGACAGATAACTACAAAGCAGGCCTTGCCCTCCTTAGCCTTTCAAGATTAGCAGAAGTCAGCTGGCCACAGTTCCCTGCTATGGGCATGAATGAGTTTCTCTTTCTAAAATCTTTTGACCGTGTGCAGTCTCAAAGGCACTAAACGTCATGCCATAATATGTGAACGTTCTGTAAGCCTGGCTTATAACCCAGTACTTGGGGAAAATAATTTCTTTCTTTGTCTTTTTTTTTTTCTTTTTGGACCATCAGCTTGTGGAAGGGATGGGTGTTGCAATGTCTAGAACATTTGCCAGTCTCCAAAATGTTCAAAATCTGGTTCACAAGAATCTAAAGGATAATCCACTCCATACATCTCTATACACAATAGCTGAAGTGTGTAAAAAGCAAAGGTCCAATTAAAGTTTCCCAACCTCATGAACCATAGCTAACAAATTTGACTTTTGTGTATATCTTGAGCAAGAATGCCCCATAACCAACACCCCCTCACTTCAAACTTCCATCAGGAAGTGATTCTGTAGTTCCAGATTCACTGAAGGATAAGCTTGTGTCTCTTCCAATGACCCAACAAATACTGGTATTTTTTGGAACAAATATTGCCCAGCAGGTTTTCATAGTAAGGATTAGGAAGGGAGAGAAATGGTTTACAGGATTAGGCACTGGAAATGGAATTGATGTTAAATGAGCCTTTGCATATAATATGCATGTTTCTAAACATGCAAACAGCAGTCTTTATGTGATAATTATGCAGATTGCAGTAAGTGGGGATGGTGGTTAAACTTTTCTTCTCCTATTATAATCATAAAGTAAGAAAAGAAAAAAGCTATATTGAACTTGGTTTGAATTTGAAAGCCACTAGAATGGACTCTCCTCCCAATATACTGTAAATAGTAAATGTGGAGAATCCACTGAAGCAGCAGAGCAAAGGGTTCAGTCTCCATCTGTTGTGGTCTCCATCTGTTGTGGTTTTGTGATCATGATAACTCTTTCTCCCTATAGCTGTTATTTGCATTCTTTTTTATTCAATTTTTTATTCTTATTTTAAAAGAAAAAGTGTATACATAAGATGCAAGGGAACATGTTAACGCCTTGTCTAATTTATCCCCTAAAGTTTTAACATTTTTTTTTTAAGGGAGAACTATTGAAGATATTTCAAATAAAGTATTCGACTAACCTTATGATTTCCAGTGCCTATTTATAGTCTGTCTTTTCTTTCCTTCTTTCCTTCTTTCCTTCTTTCCTTCTTTCTTTCTTTCTTTCTTTCTTTCTTTCTTTCTTTCTTTCTTTCTTTCTTTCTTTCTCTTTCCCTTCCTTCCTTCCTTTGACCTAATTTGAAGCAATCTCTTTTAATAATCTGCAAGTGGATACAGAGTACAGAATGCTAGGTAACAGACCAATTCTCTTTTGTCTAATGTTCTTATACTGAGCAATCTTTAGAGTCCTACGCAAAATTATGACGTAGCATGAGAAATGAAAAGAACTCCAGCATAAGTCTGAGAGCATAGCTTGTGCAGATGAGAAATGAAAACATTTAAGTTAATGTGTCAAGTGCAAGTTTTGTCAGCTACTGAGGGAGAGAGATGTATGGGAGAGAAAGGTTTTAGACTGTTGGACAGGAAGCTGCTGAACCAAGAACAGAGGATTAATGATGAACTGTATATTTAAATACAATCACTGGTCATGAAACAGAGTCTAAAAGACTTGACAGAACCTGCTTCTATCAACTCTCAGAGACAAATGACCAACCCTTGTGACTCTTAGACAAATCTGTGTTGATATGTTTAATGTCTTTATGAGAAGGTTAGAAAGTGTTGTTGTTGTTGATGATGATGATATCTGAAATTAGCAAGTGAGCTTGTTGGTAAGAAGTATCTAACTTGGCTCAATGGGGGGGTTTTTCCCCTGTAGAAAGCACACCCATAAAATAACAGAATCTAATACTCAAGTTGGAAAAAAGAGAAGAGGAAGACTAGCAGCAAGGTTGATGGACTCAATTACGGTGGTGATGGGTGCAACTTTGGAAGACCTGAAGGACTAGGTTAAAGATAGATTGTCCTGGAGAAAATCTATCTATGTGGTCTCTAAGAGTCAACATTGCCTTGATGGCACAAAATCAACCAATCAATACTCAGGTTCTCCATCTTGCATGATGTAAGCAGAGCTGGACACAGGAAAGCAAAACATATTCCAAGGCATTTAAGTCTGTAGATACTTGGCTGAAGCTGAGTATAAGTACCAAATAATAAGAAAGTTGGCTGGTGTGGGCACAGAGAGAACCGCTCCTGTCTGTGCTCCTGCACTCTGAAGATGCCGGTCACAGGTGCTGGCGAAACGTTAGGAAACAGAACTTCAAGAACACGGCCACACAGCCCAGAAGACCCACACCAGCCATCGTATGCCGGCCGTGAAAGCCTTCGACAATACAATAAGAAAGTTGTTCTTGTTTTCACTTCAAAGCTTGTCCGAGATTCTTCCAGGCACCAGCCTTACAAATTACTCTGCACTATCCCTGCTTCTTGTAGGCTCTAACTACAAAGAGGAGTCAGATATAAGAAGACTGTTCAGTAAAGGGGTAGAACAAAGTTCAACTTGCTTTCAGTTGATCGTGTAGCATCCTAGTTATCTGCAGGTAGGGTCAAAGTGGGGTGGTGGGGGTGGATGGGGCTAGATTTATCAAATGACAAGAACAGCATCACAGTGTTGTGATGGAAGCTCCAGCCCTTTTGTAGGCATGTTGTGACATTGCCTACTGGTATGGAAAAAGCAAAGCTACTTTCTTCATTTTGATTCAAGTATTGCAACTTGAGGATGCCTCTGGTTATTATCTTTTCTGTTTGTTTGTTTGATTTTTTAAGCAAAATCCCTGAAACTCTGGGAAATCTCCTTATCTTGCTGTCGCTGCTAACCTCTTTTTCTGGTTTAGCGACTCTTTTCTTTTTCTCCTTTATTTTGTTATGTTTCTGTGATCTGAGCAAACTTGGAACCCTTGCCCGCATTTTATCCCATTGTATTTTCTATGAAAGCGTATGCGCTATCCTTTTAACACCCCTCATCAATAGAATCCAATTCCCCTGTGAGGTAGATGCTGGACAATTCCTCTTGCAGGATCAGAATTCAATTGTTACAAATAGAATGACTAAGTTTTTATTGCCTGCAATCTCAGTCAGAAGGAAAATACTGGTTTCTTTTACTCTCCCTCTCCTTCTCCTGCTCCATCTTTATTTATATTTCTACTCTCATTTTGTTTTATTTCTTTTTATTTCTTTTTTAACATGCTGGTCATAGACTGTATTTACTGTCTGTCTCCGTGGTAATGTGCCTAGGTGGGAAAATATAGGGTGCCACAATCACTTGGTTAACATTTAAATAAAGAAAAAAATGGATTTCTATTAACTAACTTTCAGTGGCTTGTAAGCAGGTTTACTTGATTCTACATTGGATCTGTAATCAGTCAATACTTACTCCATATTAAATACATACCTAATTCTGTCTCCCTGAGAGATGGAGGTTTTCTACACCAGGATTATGACTTTCCTCAGACCTATCCTTCCACTCAAACCTCCTTAATCCACTTCCTCCAGTTCCTTCCTTCCTTCCTTCCTTCCTTCCTTCCTTCCTTCCTTCCTTCCTTCCTTCCTTCCTTCCTTCCTTCCTTCCTTCCTTCCTTCCTTCCTTCCTTCCTTCCTTCCTTCCTTCTTCCTCAGATATATACTGGAAAGAGGTGCCCTGTGTTGCTATAGCAGTCCAATCACCCAGTCATCAGATAGCACTCAAGCTTTAGAACACAGGCACTTGTTTTCCTAACCTCCACCCACCTGCAAACTTAGATTCAAAGACAGGATCGGAATATTTTCCCTAGGCATATTGCATATAGGAGATACCATATGATATCAAGGACAAAATGTGACAAACTGAGGAATATGGCACAGAGTGAATACGAAATACTGCTTTTCAATATTCTTTGACCCCTTCTTTTGACCATCATCCTTTCCAAAACAGCCTCAGCTTGTTTAGTTCCTCTCCTCACTTCTTTTCAGGCAAGATACTTATTTGGCACCACCACCACCAACAAAAAGCAATCGTTGCCAGTGCTTCGTAAGTGCTCTCTCTTTTCTCCTGCAAGGCCAAGAACAGTTCAGTAGGTTGGATGCTTGTCTGTTATATATCTAAAGAACCCTGCAAGAAATTGCTATCCTAATACACCTTCATCCCTTTAGTTAAGCATTGAAATGTGTACATCTGAGTCCTCCTTCAGTTATTCCAACATAGAATAAACACTGTAGAAATATTTCACACTGTGGTTGGGTATAAAAAAACAACAACAACCCACACTTGATTTAGCTATTGAATTATTTCATTTTCTGAATGGCATTAATCTTAAACAAACCGAGCAAGTGAAGCAGATTAAAACTCGTAAACTTTAAGGTGCTGTGCAAATGCTTAAATGGGTGTTTATCAGTCCTGGTTAAATACGTTTTGCATATCCAACTGTTGTATACAAACATTCCTGGATTTGTTTCAACCTGTAAATTCAACAGGTTGAATGAGAGTTGAGCTGAACTTCCTTGCTGTTAGGCTGAGAGGGGGAATGTCTAGGGGTGATGACCAACAGTTTCAAGCTGTCCTCACCATTAGTCTTGCTGTCTCAAGCTGACGGGCATGTATGAATGGGGACACAGGCTGACCATTTTAGATGATTCTGTGATGGAATGGAATTATGAAGGCCAAACTCAGGGAGAAAAACATTTTCTTTCGTCTCCTGAGGGGCGAGGAAGAGATAAGAGGATGAGGCTGGCACCTCCCTGAGGAATTCACTCTGTTTTGACTGGCTGACTTTGGGAACGGAGGTTTCAGTCTGGGAAGATTGATGTCAGGCCTAGCCCAAGGAACTCCGGGAGACCATGTAGATTCAGTTCAGCAATGTTTATTAGATACAGCCTCTAGCAAGAATCTTCCCAGACTGAAACCTCCATTCCCAAAGTCAGCCAGTCAAAACAGAGTGAATTCCTCAGGGATGTGCCAGCCTCATCCTCTTATCTCTTCCTCGCCCCTCAGGAGACGAAACAGCATGTTTCCCTCCCTGAGTTTGGCCTTCATAATTCCATTCCATCACAGATTCCAAATGTTTCACTCAATCACTACATTTTTAGCACAATAAAAATCCTTATTGTGGATAGAAAACTTGTGTTTTCAGAAAATGCTACAGCATTGCCCAAAAAGAATAAGCAAGCTTTGCTGGTATGCCTTTAAGAGTTCCCCATTCTTGGTTAGTGCAAAGAAACTGATGAGGTGTTTGCTCAATAATTTCTGGGGGTCACTGCCAAGGAATGAAGTTAACCAGGGATACAGTATTCCAGGTCCTGATCTAAAAACATGTCGGGGTGCTTTCTTCCCTTTCTATTTTGGAGTTGTTGCCGTGACACTAATTTAAAGTATTAATTAATTAAAGTATAATAAATGTATTAAAGATTATATTGTGTCCCTATGTAAATGTAGCAAGTGCAGTAAAGCTGCATAAAATCAACAGAGTTAAGTCTTGGATACTTGAGAAAGTTTCATTAGAGTGCAGCTGACCCTGATGGTTTACCAGGTTTTCATTTTTGAGCATTATTTTGAAGTGGTGGTGGGGAACTTACCACATTTTGTTGTGTTCTGAATGCAATTTCTTTACCCTATTGCAAGCTCCAGACATCTTCCCTTGAGGGTACCCTTCTATAAGAGACAATCTTTAAAATGGCTTGGTGACAAACTTGGCTTCTAACAAGGTAGTGAACTTCTCCTGTATTTGATTCATAGGGAAATACACTGCTTGCAGAATCTCCCCCTGCTTTGTGTTGTACGTTTTTTTTTATACACTTAAATTATAAGTAAGAAGCAAAAGCTGCAAACTGGAGTCTAATGAAGGTGAAGCTGCAGCTCGTGGATTTACAGATCTTAAGAAGAACTAGGATGTTCTGCTTTTGGGTTATTGGCAAGAGTTCTCCCATAGGAAGGTCCAAGAGCAAGAAATATTATTTAGGGCAGTGTTTCTCAACCTTGGCAGCTTGAAGATGTGTGGACTCCAACTCCCAGAATTCCCCAGCCAACCTTGCTGGCTGGGGAATTTTGGGAGTTGAAGTCCACACATCTACAAGTTGCCAGGTTTGAGAAATACTGATTTAGAGAGATGTATAGAACCACCAGGAGCCATTTTCTGTCCTAACATATCTTTCTGCCTCAAAGCAGCATTCATCCTTCTCTTTGGACTCATATGCAGAAATCAGGATCAACAACTTGATGCCCTCCAGATGTTTTGGGCTATAATTCCCACCATCCCTTGAAGTTGATCAGGATCTCTGGGACTAAAGGGGGTTGAAGTCTAAAACATGTGAAGGATCCCTCCCCCTCATAAAAATAATGGCTCAGGAAACCCAATACTGTCTGTGTGAAGGAATCATTGCATGCAAAATACCAGATAAAGGAATCTTCTTTTCTTTTCAGATAAAATTACTTCCCAGGAAACAAGTTTCCAGGACTCATAGATGATTTTAGTTCTGGAGTAGGGAAGCAATCACACAACCTTACATTTTTACATGTTGAGTAAAGTGAAAGCAATGTAGTAATGTAATGCTTCTGGCATACTGCTCAGCAAAATGCTTTTGGGACTGAATAGGCCACAAAAAATCCAATACAATCTGAATTTGTCCTCAGCTACTCCCCATCACAGATTTTATCTATCTTATGCACTCTTACATTTATATCCCGCTTTTCCTTTGGGAACTCAAAGCCACGCACATAGAAGTCTTTCCTCTTTTTATTCCTCGACCTTGTCCCTGTGACAAATGTTGAGCTGAGAGATGGGAAATGACTCAAGCCACTTGCTCAGCATCCAAGGCCAAGAAGGAACCTGAACTGGGGTCTCTCCAGTCTAACAGGTTTACTACTGAGCTGCATTGTCTGCTGGTGGATTTTTGTGGTCTTTATCTCCATATACATCCATTTAGATGGCAAGGAATTCATGCTACCTTATTGAGGTAAAGACATGGAGATATTTCGGGAATGAAGAAATGATTGTGGATGGTTGCATAAGCCGTGTAAAAAAACAGCCGAAAACTTGTTCATTGCAATGAAGATTGGAAGCTGTTCAGGTTCCTTCTAGACTTACCACCATATCACATTCAAATAGCACACTAGGTTTCTTTCATCTGCTCTGCTGAGACTTTGTCCTATAGCTTAGTTGGTAAATAAATAAATAGCCCTGCACATCAATGCACAGGACTGCATTATCAAAACCTTTTCTCTTTGGATACCTTTCAGGCAGCTCTCTGCAGCTTTTTAACCATGCCCACATGTCTATTTGTGTCTGTTTTTCATAAATATAGTTGTCAGAGTGGTAATGGCAATAGAGTTCTTCAGGCTATGTAACTTTCCCCTGGCATTTTGTGTTAAACAGATGCATTGCGCTGCTTGACAAAAGATACAGATGGATGTAACCTTCTGGCAACAGTATATTTTTTTCCACTGTTCTATCAAGAATGATTTTTATTTATTTATTTATTTTTGCTAATGAGAAGGGCATGAATACCTTACTGTTAGTAGATGTATTTAGAAGTCTATTGGTTTTCCAGTGGTTGTTGCAGCGTGAGATGCTCATGTAGTTAGGATTCAGGAGCAGGAAAATGTGGGGGAAATATTCAGGATAAACCCTAGTTAAAATCCTCCAGTTTATTCACCTGGAGCCGAATTTAGCAGATAATTTGTATCTCAGTAGAACCAAGCCAGTTAAAAGTATTTCAAGAAAGATGCTTAAGATTTAAAGGCCAAGCAATGTATATTATGAAGTTATAGAAGCTATCCAATCCATCAAAATAAAGAATGAAGTGCAAGAGAGCAAAAGAGGAGAAATATGCATGGTATCTAGAGTTGATCTTTTATATGGGTTGCTCTTTGACCTCCACTAATCTTTTAGATTTAGCCTTGGTACCATCACATTGAATTAAAGGTTTTATTGACTGAGCAATTCATATGAGGCTAGTGGTTCTTCTCAGAGGTCTTGTAAATGCTTCACTGATCTCATTGTTGGTGTGCATGTGTGTGAAAGTGAGAGGGTTTCTGGCTTTCCCCTCTGCTGCCTGGATTATACAGAAGAGAAAATAGAACTGAAATGTATGATCAACTGGGTTCAGGGTAAGACTTTCTAGATAAGCTAGGATTGATGGCTGCAAATTCAAGCTGCTTGCTACTGTGCTCCCTTCAACAACATTAGAACAATATTGCTCCTCAGAATCTTATTTTCAGAATTGCTGTCAGGTGTCTTCTGTAATTTGACATTGGCTGCAAGCAAAGACTTGCTTTGCTATAGTTAAGAACAGAAGAACTACTTTGCTGGATCTGAAAGCAAGCCCATTTAATTCAACGTTGTTTTCAAAATGGTACCCACAAGGTGAAGGTGACCATCCTCCACTGTTGTGTATTCCGGACACGAGCTTTGAAAGGGATATTGCCTGTCCAAATCAAGGTTCCAATTGTCCAACTGCCTGTCAGAATTCATAACTTCCAATAGACCCAGTCTGTATTAATTTCTCTAATCCATTTGCAAAGCCACCTAAACCAATTAAGACATATTCCCTGCTGCTTATGAGGTTAGTACTTCAGCAGACGTCTCTAATCTTCAAAGAAACAATTCATTATTTTGGAAAGAGGTGATAGTATTATACTTTCTCTATCAAAACAGTACCATTCATGCAGCAGTCAAATTATTTTCATACATTTTTTTTTAAAGGGTTGGTAAATTGCACCCTCCCCACTCAGCTACTAGCAGTGCATGCAAATCATGTCTAAGCTAATGGCTGAGCAGCACCTTCTATGGGTGAGTCCAAAATAATTATTCTATGGTGTCTAAGGAAATCCTTTTGTCAATCATGAGTCTACTGTTAGTTTGCTTCCTAGTGATGATCCTGAATTGTATTGTTAAGAATAATCGAGAATTATTTTTTCTTCTCTGTACAGTGTATATTGCACATTTGGGCTTTAGAGGTGCATGCTTGCATTTTCCATTCACACAACTCTTTGTGAGGCTCATGCTGGGATATATCCACTGACCTAGGAAGTCTCCTCCTGACTTCCCATGTTCAGTAAGCTCTTAAGGAAGCCCCAGAGGAGAATTTTAGTAATTCATTTGGACTGAGACCAGCATTCAATTCTATTCAAGCATGCACTGATTTATTGATCCAAGCGGGTGGGGTTGCAACTTCTCTAATCTTGTTGTTGTTGTTATTCAGTCGTTAAGTCGTGTCCGACTCTTCGTGACCCCATGAACCATATTGCGCCAGGCCTTCCTGTCCTTCACTGCCTCCCTGAGTTTGCTCAGTTTCATGCTCATTGCTTCAGTGATGCTATCTAACCATCTCATCCTCTGCCATCCTCTTCTCCTTTTGCCTTCAATCTTTCCCAGCATCAGGGTCTTTTCCAAAGACTCCTCTCTTCGCATTAGGTGACCAAAGTATCTGAGCTTGAGCTTCATTATCAGTCCTTCCAATGAACAATCAGGGTTGATTTCCTTTAAGATTGACTGGTTTGACCTCCTAGCAGTCCAGGGGACTCTTAAGAGTCTTCTCCAGCACCACAGTTCAAAGGCATCAATTCTTCGGTGCTCAGCCTTCTTTATGGTCCAGCTCTCACAGCCATACATTACTACTGGAAAAACCATAGCTTTGACTATGCGGATCTTTGTCGGCAAGGTGACGTCTCTGCTTTTTAATATGCTATCTAGGTTTGCCATGGCTTTCCTCCCAAGGAGCAAGCGTCTTTTAATTTCATGGCTGCAATCTCCGTCTGCGGTGATCTTGGAGCCCAAATAAATGAAGTCTGTTACTGCTTCCATTTCTACTCCTTCTATTTGCCAGGAATTGATGGGTCCAGATGCCATGATCTTAGTTTTTTTAATGTTGAGTTTCAAGCCAGCTTTCGCACTCTCCTCTTTCACCCTCATCAAGAGGCTCTTTAGTTCTTCTTCACTTTCTGCCATTAGGGTGGTATCGTCTCCATATCTTAGGTTATTGATGATTCTCCCTGCAATCTTAATTCCGGCTTGTGATTCTTCCAGCCTGGCATTTCTCATGATGTACTCTGCATATAGGTTAAATAAGCAGGGTGACAGTATACAGCCTTGTCGTACTCCTTTCCCTATTTTGAACCAATCGGTTATTCCGTGACTGGTTCTAACTGTTGCTTCTTGGCCCGCATACAGATTTCTCAGGAGACAGGTAAGATGGTCTGGTACCCCCATCTCTTTAAGAATTTGCCACAGTTTGTTGTAATCCACACAATCAAAGGCTTTTGCATAGTCAATGAAGCAGAAGTAGATGTTTTTCTGGAACTCTTGTGCTTTCTCCATGATCCAGCAAATGTTGGCAATTTGATCTCTAGTTCCTCTGCCTCTTCGAAACCCAGCTTGTACATCCGGTAGTTCTCGGTTCATGTACTGCTGAAGCCTAGCTTGTAGGATTTTGAGCATAACCTTGCTAGCATGTGAAATGAGTGCAATTGTGCGATAGTTTGAGCATTCTTTGGCATTGCCCTTCTTTGGAATTGGAACGTAAACTGACCTTTTCCAATCCCGTGGCCATTGTTGCGTTTTCCAAACTTGCTGGCATATTGAGTGCAGCACTTTAACAGCATCATCTTTTAGTATTTTAAATAACTCAGCTGGAATACTGTCATCTCCACTAGCTTTGTTGTTAGCAATGCTTCCTAAGGCCCACTTGACTTCACTCTCTAGGATGTCTGGCTCAAGGTCAGTGACCACACCAGCATGGACATCAGGGACATTAAGATCTTTCTTGTATAGTTCTTCTGTGTATTCTTGCCACCTCTTCTTAATCTCTTCTGCTTCTGTTAGGTCCCTGCCTTTTTTGTCCTTTATCATGCCCATCTTTGCACTAAACGTTCCTTTCATATCTCCAATTTTCTTGAAGAGATCTCTAGTCTTCCCCATTCTATTGTTTTCCTCAATTTCTTTGCATTGTTCATTTAAGAAGGCCTTCTTATCTCTCCTTGCTATTCTCTGGAAATCTGCATTCAGTTGCTTATATCTTTCCCTTTCACCCTTGCTTTTCACATTCCTTCTTTCCACAGCTATTTGTAATGCCTCATCAGACAGCCATTTTGCTTTCTTGCATTTCTTTTTCTTTGGGATGGTTTTAGTTGCTGCCTCCTGTACAATGTTACGGACCTCCATCCATAGTTCTTCAGGCACTCTGTCTACCAAATCTAATCCTCTAAATCTAATCATCACCTTCACTGTGTACTCACAAGGAATATGATCTAAGTCATACCTGAGTGGTCTAGTGGTTTTCCCTGCATTCTTCAATTTAAGCCTAAATTTTGCAGTAAGAAGCTCATGATCTGAGCCACAGTCAGCTCCTGGTCTTGTTTTTGCTGTCTGTATAGAGCTTCTTCATCTTTGGCTGCAAAGTATGTAATCAATCTGGTTTCGGTATTGACCATCTGGTGATGTCCATGTGTAGAGTCGTCTCTTGTGTTGTTGGAAAAGAGTGTTTGCTATGACTAGCTTGTTCTCTTGACAGAACTCTATTAGCCTTTGCCCTGCTTCATTTTGTGCTCCAAGGCCAAACTTGCCTGTTATTCCGATTACTCCTTGACTTCCTACTTTAGCATTCCAATCCCCTATGATGAAAAGGACATCTTTTTTTGGTGCTAGTTCTAGAAAGTATTGTAGGTCTTCATAGAACCGGTCAACTTCAGCTTCTTCGGCACCAGTGGTTGGAGCACAGACTTGGATTACTGTGATGTTGAATGGTTTGCCTTGGATACGCACTGAAATCATTCTGTCGTTTTTGAGGTTGTACCCCATTACTGCCTTTCCCACTCTCTTATTGACTATGAGTGCAACTCCATTTCTTCTAAGGGTTTCTTGCCCACAGTAGTAGATATAATGGTCACCCGAATTAAATTCACCCATTCCCGTCCATTTCAGTTCGCTGATTCCCAAGATGTCGAAGTTCAATCTTGTCATCTCATGTTTGACCACATCCAGCTTGCCTTGGTTCATAGATCTTACGTTCCAGGTACCTATACAATATTGTTCTTTACAGCATCGGACCTTCTTTTCGCTTCCAGATACATCCACAGCTGAACGTCCTTTCGGCTTTGGCCCAGCCGCTTCACTCTTTCTGGAGCTACTTGGAAATGCCCTCCGCTCTTCCCCAGTAGCATATTGGACACCTTCCGACCTGAGGGGCTCATCTTCCGGCATCATATCTTTTAGCCTTTTAACATTGTCCATGGGGTTTTCTTGGCAAGGATCCTGGAGTGGGTTTCCATTTCCTTCGCCAGTGGACCACATTTTGTCAGAACTCTCTGTCATGACCTGTCCGTCTTGGGTGGCCCTGCACGGTATAGCTCATGGCTTCACTGAGTTACGCAAGCCCCTTCGCCACGACAAGGCAGTGATCCATGAAGGGGTCTCTAATCTAGACTTATGTAAATTATATTAGACATAGTGAAAATATGACTGGTTTATGGCAAAATGTGTGCTAGGGTAGGAATAAGGAAGATGAGCTTGACAGAGATATAGGCAAGACCCCTTACCTTCACAAAAGGGGCTGCAACATTTTTTAAGTCCAGAGCAATGAGATAACATTTGGAAGCAGCTGAGACAGATGCCTCCCTGATTCACTTGGAGTATAAGAAGGACAATCAGACTGGCAAGATTCAATTGTGATAGCCAATCTCAGTAAAAGAAGTTTTAGCCTTCCTGTGCAGTTGATTTCCTGGCATGGTGTACCTAGTGGGCTGACATCTAGTGGGGCTTATTTGTGTTAAATGGAGGGGTCTTGGCATGTGTCTTGTCGAGATACTAGAAACCCTTGCTTCTCAGTGCCTCTATTTTGCTGAATCAACATTTCTTGTGTCTGTCTTATAGTGGAACTGACAGATTATTCTTTTTTGAGAAAGATCAGTAGGAGGGAGTAAACGCTGAAGAGGATGGGGTGACGTTGCTTGCCTATCCTAGCACCATTTTCTCCCACTGTTCTTGGGTTACCTCCATGGAGAGAGCAGGACTCCTGGTGCAGAAATCAACAGCTTACAAGAGGTAATGCAATAATAATAAGTACATTAAATGTTAGGGATCGATACAGGAAAAGAATCATGGCAGGCATATCACCTCTTGCTTGTTGTTGAATACTTATTTTCATGAAGAAGAAAGCATTAAAAAATTCGCTCAGTGGTGAGACGTATTGTAGAGACCACAAGATTTGGTTATTAATAAGAGAAAGGTAAAATCTTTTGAGAATTTCTGTTTGGAGTGGTCAGAATCACCTGGCCATTTTCAATATCCTCTAATAGCAATACAGGAACTGCAAAAGTTAAGGGGAGGGCTTAGATATGTGACTGAATTTTATATTCTTCATAACACAAACTTTGGAGTATTTGATGGGCCTTAATAAATTGTTGCTGAAATATGACTCAGAAACCAAACATTATCTCTGCCAAATCTAGCCCCAGGAGATTCGCAACTATATATAGGTATTTCATTCATTCCCTGATCAGTTAATGTAACTCACCCTGTCCGCACAGGATATTAACCTACAATTGTCTGGGAGCATCTACTCCATTTATTTTGTTTTCTATCCCTTTCTGAATACAAAAAATGCCTGAGGCCAGTGCAGGCTTCAGTGCTTTTGACCACACCACTTAGTGGTGTTGACTGAATGCAGAGTTAATTAGACAGTGATTTCATGCTAATGAAATTGCTATTGATTGGCCAAAGAAGAGTGATAGAATATAGCTGAACTCTTGATGAGAGTTCACTAACAAGCAGAGGAAGTGTTTCCGTGCTCCACATTGTGCAAACTTGAGCAGGCAACACAGCCCCACTGCCTTATCTCCACACCCAAGCCCTCCAAAAGGAGGGGTTTGCAAACAAGAAGGAAGTTCCTTGCATGCTATCCTAAGAAATAAATTAAAAAAAAAAAGATATCTTATAGAAGCCATTCACTCAGACATACACACACACCCATATTTAATTGCTACATTCTTTCTGGATATAAGTCATGGTCTTCACTTTTCTTGCTGGATAGATCCTACTGTTGCGTAGCCAGGGAGCAGCTGCACATCATTTGGAAATGTGGTGCTTCAAATGAACCTTTCTAGTTTCCACCTACACACATATTTTTTCTTTTGTTCAGGAAAAAAAAGGTAACCCCCTTCTCCCCTTCCATTCCTTTACATTAGTTGTGTAATTCTTAGCATGCTTCCAACAATTGCACTATTTTATAGGGTTTTTTTGTTTTGTTTAGTTTGCTAGCCAGATGCATCGTTAATAAACACTGAAGCAGTGAAATAAGATTTTGCAGTTCTTTCTCTTAGCATCGTGCACTGTTTGTTAGGGGACTTGATCTGTAATTTTAATTTTCAGCACAAATAGTCGACTGGGAAAGAACTCAATTTTGCCATGTTCAATCTTTTGCCCACCCTCCTGAAAGAATAAGTTATCTTTGCGGCTCACCTCCTGGAGATTAACACCTTTCCTCTGCTAAACTTGGAGGAGAATCTGGCCTGGCTAGTTGACAGATGTATTGAGCTATTATTATTTAAAGTTGTTTAACCAGCTCAAGATAAACGAAAGCTTTCAGATCCTGAACTATCACACAAATCACAATTAAGGTGGGACATGTGTTTGGAGGATGGAAAATCAATAGGGCCAACCGTATGTTTTAGTCTGTGTTTGGATTCAAAAGAGAAGTAAATTTTCAAGATGCCATCCTTGAGCCATCCCCTCGCAGGAGGAAACTCTTGTAAATGCATGGCAGGAAGTTCTCATCAAAGTGCCTTGTATTTTTTCCCTCCTTATGCATTTGCGTTGGTAAGCAGCTACTCACGCAGCTCGTGTTTACAGCTTTCATGCAAGGAACTGGCTTTTGTTGCATCAGTGAAAACAAGGTCACTCCTATATAGCTCTAACATTTCTGTTTTCTCACCAGTAATCTCTGCTTGGCTGTTCCCCTCTTTACTGTCATCAAAGAATTCAGAAGCTGCCAATTATTTGTTCTGCTCTGCTCTGCTATTAAATCAAATGGAGCATGTGATTTTGGTTAAAGCTACTTGTGGAACACATCATTCTCCAGATGTTGCTGTATAACAACTCCCAGCATCCCTTAATACTGCCTGTGTTCAAGAGCGGAAAGGCATATGATATGTCACCAGCATATGGGTGGGTGGGGGGTGTTTGTGGCTTTCTTGTGTTAAATCAAGTGTCAGTAACTGAGATGGGCACAAAATAGATTGGGATCTGTAGAGAGATCAGGAGGGGATTCATAAAAATAACCCAGCCCAAATCATATGATTGATATAGAGAAAGAATGGGGTAACCTAGGGTAGATTTTGTATATGCTGTCATTACTGGCTGGTGATTAGCAGTGTACAAATTTGCACAATAAGCAAAATTTCCATGGCATACATAACAATAAATTATAATAATATAGATAAACTGGAGCCATACTAACCAACCATACCAAATCATGCAAATGCAAATAATGCCAGTCTAATTACCCACCAGATGTTCTCCAGAAGACCCCTGACTTCACCAACTTCCCAAAAACGATCATTAAAGATTTTAAGGGAAGATTGGAGCCAGGATGGAGAAGAAACTTTTCCTGCCTCAGCCCCCCTCACTTCATGAAAGTGGGTGGCCATCCACAGTTTTTCCCGGGACAATCATGGTGTGCATGAGCTGTGAGCTCTGTTCTGTTCTTTTATTATTCATAAAATAAATTGAAAGTCAGAATAGTTCCTCTAATTCTAAGTAACTGTATGTTTCCTCTTGATGGATCCAGGGTTATTAACAAGCAAAAATGAAGTAGAACCTAAAATCAGGCCACCCTAAAGTAGACCCTATACAGTTGCCCAATGCTATAATGTCCCTCTGACTGTACAAAATGAGTCCACAAACATTTTTATTTAAGGTACTGTATTTATAGTTGCAAGGTACAGTTGAACAGGCTTCTCCACAAAAGCCACTGAAGGTTAGTGGGTGGTTATTCCAACAACTTCTCCAATATCTATCAGAGATATTACCAGATGTAACCAAAAGCAACAATTCAAGAGTAAATTGAAGGTGTCTGCCTTTCATCTCCTAAAAGATCATACCAAAAAGAAAATTTCCTCCCTCCCCCTCCCTCCCTCCCCCTCCTCCTCCTCCCTCCCTCCCTTCCTTTACACATGTTAATATTTTTAATGGAGCATTGTGTGATTTTCTTTCATGGAACATGAAGCATTGATTAGACCAGGAAGAAGGAGCAGGCACATGTAATTTGGGTCTCATAAGTTCAGGGACACAACTGAGAACATTGCTAAATCAAGTAGGAAAATTTAGCATTAGATAGCAGTTTTAATGCTTCCACTTGCCTGCTGTATCACTTGCCTGATTTGTATCAGCCAGATTGGTGCATGCTTTCCCATGTGCAAAATTAGTTGTATAAACTTAGCTGCAACTATAACTATAATATTAATTTCCATTTTACTGTGCAGTCCTCATTTCTTAATACCCATCTATGAGATGGTACCTAACCAACCTTAGTTGATTTTGAAAGTGAAGCAGGATAGGACCTGGTGTGTATTGGATGGGAAGCCAGCAAGAAACATCAGGACTCTAGGCCAAACTGAGAAGATATACTGTAGATCCTGGAAGAAGGCAAAGGCAAACCATTTCTGTCTTGGTACCAAGGAGGTTCACTGGTATGTCCATGAAGCCACTGGACTTAAGGGAGATTCCTTTACCTTAGTTCCTGAATAAACTGGCCTATTGGTCTTTCTCCTCCTGTCCCCTCCCTTGTTGTGCAATTATTTAAATAGAAGTAAAAGAATAAGCACTGACAGTTAAGAGCAAATTATGTGCCCTGGAACTGTAGCTGTTTCGCATATCCAAATAATTCTCCTAATGGACAAATTAGATAAGGTAGTTGCAAGGAATTAAGCACATGTTTCTCTTTGATCTCCCTTAATTCCTTCCCTCCCCAGCTACTGACTTTCCCCCCCATTCTTTTGATAGCTCTTGATAGCAATAGCAACATCTTTAATACTATTATATCTTGGGGAGTATTTCTGTTGTTTTACAAAAGGGTTATTTAAATGAGGGAGAAAAAAACCTCTAGCTGGCTGGCTTTTTTCTGGACAAGATACACTTTCTTTATCGCCTCATTTTAACTGGGGCATTGTAGACCAGATGCATTAAGCTTTCTTGGCTGAAGGCTGAAGGAGAGATAAGAGGAATGCTTTCATTATGCAGACATGTTTCTGTAAAGTGGTACGAGCTGAGTTTTAAAGCAAGCCAGGCAGATAGACAGGCCTGAATGGATTGTCCAGAGAGAGATGGAAGGATATGGTGGAGCAGAAGACTCTGCTTGGCTGGGCAGATGAATAGATGGACAAGAGAGAGAATGAAAAAAGAATGGAGTGTAGGATTCCTTTTTTTTTTAATTTCTGGGGCAACTAAAAGGATTGGAAAATGGTTTTATGTGGCTGATGGAAGCAGAGAACAGTGGACTAAGAGTGTGTAAAGGCAATAGGCCTTATTTCTGTAGGGACAGGTAGACAGGAAGATGATTCTTGTTAGTTGGCTTGGGCAACGATAAAGATTAGCTGGAAAAGAGAATCCCTTATGGTAACAGTTTATTTCCCTCAAGTGTTCCTATTATCTGTTGAGATTTGGTCTTTCCTTATTTTTTCCCATATATTTTTGTTTCACGGCCAGCTTGATGTGATTCCTGTGAATCTTTTTATTATAAAGTGCTTTGGTTGACAGATAAGTGTAACTAAGGTCCCGGTGGGATTGGAAGAACAAACCAACGTGATGGACAAAGGAAGGAAGGATATTTTCTGAGCAGCTGCAGAAGGCTGATCTATAGCTAAATGAGCTGCTTGGGAAACCAGGTCTAGTCCAAATCTGGTGCCCTCCCATAATTCCCAGATGTCTGACTAGGTAGGCTGGGGATTGAGAAAGTTCAAGACACGTGGAGGGTAGAAAGTTGGGGAAGGCTGGGGTACAAAACTTGGCCAGGTGAAGTAAGTTTGACTTTTAACAAAGGTAGTCATCCTAAGGAGCTTCTTTCCAAATGCTATGATATACTTTGGACCTACAACAACTTGGAATCCTAAACTGTGTTGGACGACAGTTCCTACTACCCCCAGCCCACATGGCCCCTCGAAAGGCATCAGGTTGTCAAAGGCTCCTGAATACCATTCAGTGAAGAGGCTCTCTCCATCCCATCCACCATCTAAAATACCCCAAGATTCTGGTAATTCAAATGAGTATGAGATAAGGCAACATATAACGGAAATCTCTGACGCCAATCTTTGACGTGCTTTGGAAAGACAAACTGTTGTTTTTAGCTTGGGGTAAGCGACTGAAGTTGTCATTCAATGGCAAATCATGTCCTCATTGCAAGGGCTTGTCTATGTCATCACCAGTCAAACTCAAATCAAAGGAGTCTTTCCTTTCGTTCCCTCACGTGATGTCCCACCTCCGATGAAATGGCAGCTGAAGAACAGAAGAGGCAGGTCTTTCTCTGCGGTAGCCCTGCTGAGTCTAATTTAAAATAAACATTCCAGTCCCCCTCCCATGGAGAGGCACATAGTGAACCATTTGTGATGACATCATCATGCAGATAACACAATTTAAATTGGGGACACATATACATAATCCCAGCACTTATGTGATGGCAATCTCCCCCACTGGTTAGGGACAAGCAATCAATGCAGTTTAACAAATCGGTAGTTTGGTCCGACTGGCCGCTCTGTAGTTCTTTTTACTTAATTCTGGTATTTGTATTTGATGTCATCTGCCGTGGATAAAATGCTGAAGTCTGTGCTTTAATTTTTTTTAATGACTACTTGACACATTTCGTTGCCGACCAAGGTGTTGCCAAATTTATTTGATAGGAAGATGTGGGTTCTTCCCCATCCCCCCAACCCCCAGCTATCACTTGTGCATTGGAAGAGCACGTTCAAGAGAACAGAAGCTTCTAGGAAGTTAAAATAACTGCCATAACCATCGTCGAAAAGCACGGATACCTTTGAAATTCAGTCTGTATTAGCTGTTATTTAGAAGGGACTGTGGGCTTGATGATTTTAACCCCCCCCCCTTTTTTTTTGCAATGCCTAAACGGCATTCTCTTTTCTCCCTCTTTGTGCCCATCCTCTCAAACATTGTGTTTCCCACTTCTCTTCTCTTCCCAGTGTAACTACTTCTTCCCCTCAAACCATTTTATTTTAATGTTTCTGCTGGAAGGAGTGTCTGTGTGTTTGTCTAGGGTGTGACAGTGCTCTGTATGTAAAAGTGAACAGTTGGTAATGCATATGGAGGATTAATTAATCCTATAAATTAGGCATCTTATTTTACAAGCAATTAATTTTAATGAGTGTGTGTGTTCACATGTGTACATGTATATATCTACTGTTACCCATACATCTATTCATATTCATACAAATCTCTCTCTCTCTTTCTCTCTCTCTCTCTCACACACACACACACATTGGAAAGGGACATTTCCAGAATTTGGTTTCAGCTGGAAGCCAAGGTTGACAAGCTGGAAAACCTGGGCATTGTGCAGGATTTTCCCCTGCGTTCGTGTGTGGTGCGTCCTTTTTCAGTGCCTAGGACAATCATTGTAAACGTAGTAATCTTATTTCATGTAAATATGGTAGGGCAGCAGTTCCCAACCCTGGGGCCCTGGGATTTTTCAAGGGGCCCACCGATGAAAAACATAAATGGAGGGTCATGACACTTGCCAAGGGGGCCAGAGAGAAGCAGAACATATTTTACTGCAAATACTGTCTTGTTGATGCCAGAAAACACACCGCTATTGTCCTATGTCCATATCTGGCAATGAGACCTGGACAGGGCGGCCACAGGAGAAGAACAGGTTGGAAGGGGACCACAGGTGCAAAAAAAAAAGTGTTGAGAAACGTTGCTTTAGGGCAGTGTTGTCCAAACTTGGCCACTTTAAGATGAGTGGACTTCAACTCCCAGAATTCCCCAGCCAGCATGGCTGGCTGGGGAATTCTGGGAGTTGAAGTCTACTCATCTTAAAGTGGCCAAGTTTGGACAACACTGTTTTAGGGTGTACAGTTAGGGAATAAAACCAAATCTCAGATAAAATTTCCCCAAAAGGTACAAATTTCTTCAAACTTTATTGGTACACTGCACAATCACAACCATCTCTTATTCCTTCTGAATTAGAAAAGGTTACAACTACAATGTAACATGCACAAAATTTCAGGTAGTATATTCACCTTTTAATACGATTATTGACAGGAAAAAAAAGAGACTTGACTTCATTTGCTTTAAGAAATTAAGGAATAAAATTTAAAAAAGTATCTCTAGAAGGCTGACAGAATAAAAGGAAAAAAAAATGCTTTAAAAACGTCCGTTGGATATACCTTTTTCCTCATTAAAGCATTTGAACACTGAAAATGTATTTACTATTTTTTGTTTCTTTTTATAGGTTAAATCGTGTGAAAACAATATGCACAGCCCATAGCTTTGATACAGCTAGAAGAATTGCACCATGGATAAGTCACAGAAGAACCTGTAAGTCTAGCAAAGATAAGGACGCTGAAATGGACAGGTAACGGTTTCATACAACCAACATGATTCCTCACAATTGCACTTATACATTGCACAATAAGTTGATCTTTTTAAAGGAAAAAAATGCTTTCTGGTACTTGTAAATAACAGAACTGATTTTTCCCCTATTCTGGGATTATTATTATTTTTTTTTGTTTTTTTGTTTACTTAATTCAAAAAGTGAGTGATGTGTTTTAGTTCGGTACAGGGGAATCTTCATTCATGGCATCTACAGTGGTACCTCGGGTTACGAACTTAATCCGTTCCGTGACTCTGGTCGCAACTCGAATTGGTCGCAACCCGAGGCAAATTTTCCCATAAGGTTCAATGTAAATACGGTTAATCTGTTCTGCCCTCCCTCCGAATTTGGTCGCAACCCGAGGCAAATTTCCCCATAAGGTTCAATGTAAATACGGTTAATCCGTTCTGAAACATATGCATTTTATTTTCAAACCACAAAAACATGAAAAAAAGTACAGTACAGCACAGTATGAAGAGGGAGAATGGGGTGGGGAGGCAGTTGTTGTTTGGAGGGAGAGTCCCCCTCCAAAAGGACATCGGGGAGATCTCCTTCAGGGGTTTCCTCTCTTCTTTGCCTCTTAGCTGCAGGCTCAGTTCTGGTGAAAAACCTGTCTAAAGTCAGTTGATTTTTCCTGTGCTGCATAACCCTCCAGAAATGAATTATTCTTGCCAAGCCTGCTCTGCATTTTCTTTGGAGCCATGCTGACAAGCACACCAAAAACCTTCCAAAACGCCACAAAACACACCACAAGCCTCACCGAACGTCTCCCTGCTACCGCGATCTCACCCACAGGAAGCTGCGACCGTGTGGCAGCAGGGAAAATGGCCGCGGATCCAGTTCGTAACCCGAGGCGGAGTTCGCAAACCGAGGTAAATTTTTGCGGCCGGAGCTGGTCGTAACCCGAAGAGTTCATTAACAGAGGCGTTCGTAACCCGAGGTACCACTGTACTTCCAGGAATTCAGAGTCATTAGTATAAACAGGACAGATGTATTTTGAGAGAGATCTGATGAATTTTCACTTTTGTTGGTTTGGCCTTCAATTTAATATAGAGGCTATTTTTAAGAAATGATATCAAAGCCAACCAGGTGCTTTATTGTTTAGCGTCCTTGGCATGAGAGCTTTAATGCATCCGTAGGGATTTTGTGTTCATTTCAGGAGAGACAGACATCCACGAGGATATTTAAATACACTAAATGAGCCCTTACAAAGTGAACAAGGAGCGCCATATCTGCAAGAAGAGTTTTACACACCTATGAATGAGTGGGGATCTCTGAATTCTAATGAATATGCATTTATTAAACAATACAAGCAACCCCTTGCTTCGAAAGACTGAATATTAATACCTTTATTCATATTATATGGAATGGCTCTTAGCTCTTCACAGGGCTTCATATGAGCTTGTACAGAATCACACAAGAACCTAAAGGAAGCTTTGGATTGCTACATTAACAGTGCAATCACATATTTTGATAAAACTACAGATGGTGCTTGTCTTCTAGTGGGTGGCTCTGTTTTGATTAGGCACGGCTATCTAGGATACTTATGGCCCCCCATACTTGTTTGATATTAATCATGTCATTTTCTGAAGGAGGAAAGGTCAAGTCTAAGAATGCATAAATGCCTTAAACTCAGCGATAGCATAACTAGGTCAAAATATGTCTCAACTTGCAATCTGTATTTTAGTTCACTTTTTGAGAGCAGATTTTCTGAGATGAGAAGCGAAGGCTTACGGTAGGTTTAGGCAACAAACAGGGGCTCTACAGTGAGGCAACGGCTTCCTTTTTGAGAGACCAGCAATGATGCATCTGAAAGTACGTGCACAGCTCAGTTGAAATAGAAAGCGTGGAGCACTGGAAATAGCTTGTGATCAGGAACTGGGGCCAAGAGATGCTCGGATACACAGGTGTAAAATGGTTGCTATTTGCTCACATGATTATTGAATATGGGTTCAAATGAAAGGACTAGATGTCCGTGTCCCCTTCTCTGTGCCCATGTAGGAGGAATCAACCATGACTGTTTCCTCTTTAGTTAATTGACTTACACTGCACACAAACCAAGCACAAAGGGTTAAAGTAAGTTCTAATTTTTCAGCAACCATGTTTTGAAGTTGGATTGTTTGACAATAAATTCAAGTTTATTTAAAATGAGGAACTTGCCTACAATCATAAGACAAGAACTAGAGAACCCTAACCTAAATCTTGGTTTATTCTTCTTCTGAGCTAGATGGTTGAGGAGAAAGAGAAAAAGGGGCTTATAAGGGCAGTCATACACTTCATCTATTTTTAATTATTTGCAATTACTGTTACTAGACAGCAAAAAATATTCCAATTGGAAAGAAACACTTTCTGTTTCATTGTCCTAAGAGTCTGAGTTTTTAAAATAATGGCCTATTAGCACAACTCTATTTGGATACATAAAATTTGCATGGTTTTCCCTCTCTTCATCAAAATATATCAGGCTACATTAAGATGAAAGGCTAGTCTAACATACTATGGCTGTGTTCATATATCATAAAAAAGAAACATTCTACAGAGTCCTCTCTTACAATGAATAAGCAATCAAACATATTTGATTCCTTCTACTGGGGGAACATCTAAACTAAATCATGGGAAAGTGCTTGATTCACACAATATATGGATCATAATTCCTGGTTTGTCTCCCCCCCCCACAAGCCAAGAATCATTAGTTAAAGAACTAGATGTGACTTTTGTTTCTGCCTTCTTAGGATGGAAACGAACCAGAGTTTCAGGATTGCTCGTTATACTGAACAAGCCACAAAAAGAACTGCTGTGTCTGAGCTGGTATCCCTGGTAGAAAGAGTCAAGCAGGAGCTATCAATGAAACAGTTTCATTCTTTGTGAATACAACCTGTGTGTTCTTACATTCTTGGGACAGACGTTTTTTGTTTCTCACAAAGTGCAAATCATTCCCCTTTCTAGAGGAGCCTTGGATTAATCTTCAGTGGACTTAATAAGCCAACACAGTGTGTAAGTTGTACTAGCACAAGTTGTAATAGTGTAACAAAACCGAAGCCCCCTTTCATCTTACTGCAGGCCATACCAATGATTGTGATTAGCATAGGTAAGAACAAAGAGGGAAAGTGATTTGTGATTAAAATAGGCATTCTGTCCAAAGTCGACATGTATCCAAGACAAAGCAAGTGGGGAAGGACTCCACTTCAGTGGTAGGACATCTGTTTTGCATGAATAAGGTCCACAAATAGTTATGAAAGGTCTCTGCCTGAAACTCTGAGGAGCTGTTATCAAGCAGTGAAAGCAGCTTTCTATGTTCTGTGCAGAAAGCACCCAATAGTTCATGGGAAAAGACCCTTGGTAACTCAGATATATAAAATCTCCTTGAAACTGCCTAAAACTCTGATCCAGCCAACTAAAGTGCTAAGACTCGTTAACCTCCACTTACATATCCTCAATTTCAATGAGACTTTTGTGACTTTTTTTTTTTTTTAAAAAAGATTCATCTGAATGCCTGCAATCTTGTGTCTACTTAATTGTGTGTAGTCCCATTGGAGTGAAATAATTTTATTACATGTAACCATGTTCTGGTCTATGTGAAACCAAAGGGTGTGATTTACTGATTAGCATTTCTACATGGAAGCTTCATGCAAGTCCTCCTTGAAATGAATTTGGGGCCAGAATTGCCATGATGCTGTCACAGATTGTACAGGAGATACCTGGAGTTTTTCACCTTCAAAATGTAAGGCATTTCTCATAAATCCAAGAGCATTCTCCCAGAGGCATGTGGAAAATATTTGAACGCATCAGGCACTTAACTTTAATCATTCTTAAGCAAACTTAGCATGTGGTGTGTCACCAGAATGTCAGTGCACTTCATTCAGGAAGAGAAGCTCATCCCCCCTAACAGAAAATCTCCAAGAGAATTACTTACAGCTACTGTAGAGTGTCTTCTCTTTCCTTCCACTCAGTTTAGTTCTATCCCATGGCGCTTGTTTGATCTTCTAAGACAAGGTGAGACATGCAGAAAAATACAATGCTGGCAGAATGGAATTGCCAAGGCATAGTTGTCTAGCACGGTTTGAAGAATAACTCTTATATATGTTAAACCCACAAATATTTTCTAAGCATAATTTCAAACATCTTAAAATCCTTCCCTTTGCTAAACCTTTTCTGGGGGTTGTCTGCACCCTGCAAACCAGTTTCTGTGTAGCTCCCTTTCAAGCCATATAGATTCTTTGAGTGGATGTAGGCATGGTGACAGTTTTATGATTTGCATTTGAACCAGTGACATCCAATTCAATCCTAATAGTTTGTGGTTAAGTCAAACCAAGGGTTGATTTAACTTGACTATGAGTTAGTGTTTGTCTCTCTGTGTGTATGTATGGACATAGTATTTCACTAAAACTCTTCCTAAATGAGACAAAATCTGCTGCTGGAGTCAGGATGAACTAAAGTCCAAATGCCTCTCTTCCAAATTCTCTAAGGCCTAGGAAAAAGCCACCAACTTTCTGAGCATTTACAGGCATCTAGCTGCCTGTTTTTAACTGTAGGACTAAGAAGACAGTCTTTGGCCAGATGTAGCTCAGCAATTCCTGCAGGGACAGAAATCTCTTCTGCATTAAATAGACTTTCTTGTAGAGATTAAATCAGAATCCAAATAGCTTTATGGCACTGAGGCTCTTCACGACAACGTGATTACATGAAAACAACACAGAGTCTTATGACACTTTAAGGACAAATTATGGCATAAGCTTTCCAGGGCTATTTCAGTATATGAATAGCTTCAGAGGTGAATAGGGAAAGTTGTGCTATATCACTGCGATCATCGTAGGGGAAAGAAAGGGTCTGCCAACACTGACAGGAGAACGACATATTTGTGAAAGCCATGTTCTCCAATTGTTTATAATATCTCCTTCCACACCCCCGCACCCCAAAACCCAATCCCAGTTCTGGTTACTTCTTTGCTTGAAATCCAAAGAACCATATGTCACTATGGACAGTAAAATAAGTTATGGGAGGAAAAAGTCTGTACATTCAATAATAATGCAGTTGGGGTGTATCTGCTTTCATCACTCATCTAAAAACAAGGCCCTGGCCATTCCAATGTTTTAAATATGAATATACCACCCAAATATTTAGTCTTGTATAAGTAAATGTCAGGATCTTTGAATCATGTTTTACACGTATCAATAAGCTAAACGCCTTGAACAGCACATCTCTTTACTCATCCGCGTAGACCCATTGAGAATTTGAACCAGTCACTCACAAGGCCAGCTTAGTGTTCCCATGACCTAGCTGACAGCGCCTCAGTATAGTGGCTGCTATACTTCCTTACTGCTTTTCAGGGTGTGGCTGAATAAGAAAGTCTTGGAACCATCCACCTATTGAGAACATTCTCCAAGAGAAAAACGTAACATCGGGAACAGTCGATTATTTTCCATCCTGGTTTCCAGCTAAGAAATACCCTTCACCTGGCACCAAAGAAATGGCATAAACTGGACGCATCGGAAATTGGCTCCCCGCCATGAGTCACCTTTGTGCATCATTACTTTGCCCAGTTGTCCAACCTTGTTCGGGGTCTTGATCTGAAATGAATCATGTGAGCGTTCTTCTTGGCACTCTATAGATTAGAACTACCTATCTGTTGACGTTTCTTTCTAGCAAGGGTCTGTAACGTTAGCAGCCTTTTGATTCTTCTTTATTCCAGAAATCCACAGATATCCCATCACTAATACAAACAAAAACAGTATTTTTCTTTCCACGGAGGAAGCAAAATCCTTTCCTACAACAACCTTCCACGTTGATGTTTTTTGTGCAGACAGGAGCAATTTGAACCTGGTATCATCCAGAGAGAGGAGCCATGTGAGAGTTTTCAGGAAGCATTGATGCTTTTACAAAACAGTGACCTGAACAATTCTGTAGCTGTTCTGCAGGGCTAGTGAAGAAACTGAAGAAGCACACAAAAACATTTGGATCTCCTCCTCTTCTCCTTCCCATCTCTGGCTTGTTTTTCTCCTGTTTCTTCAGTATTAATTAAACACTTGGAACTTAAGTTGCTGTGCAAAACCCTTCTGTTCCAGAGAGGTTTCCAAAGAAATGTACAACTAATGTCTCAACAAACTACCAAAGTAATTGGCCTCCAGCAGCTTCCGAGGGTGGATTTGTGAGATAGCAAACACAAAAGTTGTTCTGGGAAGGCCTGGTCAGGGTCAGGGTGGAGAGACAATCTCATTGCTATTTCTGGATAATGAAAAACAATGAGTCTCTTTGAATGTCTATGTGCAGTAGAAAATTGGGGGCACTGGAAAAGATGGCAAATACTTCCCCATAAAATTCAGCACTTTAAGTTGAATTGTTTTAAGGCAATGCTTGACAATGGAAATGTTTAACTGGGATGATAAGGGCAAGAATGCAAAAAGCTTAAAATCCATTGAGTGACACAATTGCTGACCCCAACATGTTCCTAAATGTTATTCCATTGTCTTTGCCCCCCTTTGATTTTTACTGTGACTTTTCTTGATCCATACTATTCAGTTTGATCCTGTGTGTGGACTACCTCTGTGCCTTCCCTCTGCAGCAAAGAAGGCTAAAAGACTGCAGTGGAATGTTAAACTAATAATGGGTTGAATAATGAAGAATTAAAAATTTGTCTAGCTAAAGGCGGGACCCAATGAAGGTGATCAGGCTGATGGATGTGTGGAAGAATGGATGGGGAATTGAAGAGGAACAATTTGGATTAAAAAATAGCTCATCAGATAATTACATTGATAAATTGATTAATACGGCAAACAGATGACTGGAAAGGCAGATGGATGGATAATTGGATGGATGGATGAATGGGTAGAACAGTGGTCCGATGAGCCTGATAAATGTGATGTGCTTGACTTCCCATTCCATCACTCCAGCATCAGTTTTCTAGTAGAGAAGAGAAGAGCCTCCTATACTCCCAGCAGTTGGCTAACTCATAGTCTGCATCTTAAAGTGCAACATGGTCCACCACCACTTCCATCCCTCATGTGACCCACATCCTGGGGAGGGTTGCAGAAGACTGCCTTAATAGAAGGATTGCAAATGCATTCAGAGCCACCCAAATGGGAGGTGAGAGACCAGAATGGAAGTGGACACTTTGAAACATGGACAGATATGTACAGTGTAATAATTAAACAGGGCAGTCCTTTTGCTCAAGGAGACACAGAAGTAAGAGGATGCTTTACTTGCTTTTCACTTCCTGATGTATAGTGTCTCTTGGACCAAGGCATCTCTTCTTCCAGGGGTATTTTGGCAGGCTTGGCTGAGAACCATTCAGTAGTAGAAATGAGAAGTTGAGATTTTCCAATAGGGCATTTTTGAAGGGTGGGATGGTTGAGGAAGGAAATTAAAACTAATTCTGCTTTGGGAAATGTTTATGATTAACTGATCCCAAATGGGTGGTTGGCTTGGAATCTGGACGCCCTCCCTCTCCCCTTGCCCTCCCAGCAATATAATCAAGCTGTAGACTGTTTTCTTTTTCCTCTTCCCCCAGCAGTGTGGATGGTTAAAAGTCTGTGGTGTGGGAGAAGCCAGACATCATTTGCAAGGATGCTCACTCTTCTTATCAAAACTTGAGGAGGAAATAAGCAAAGAGAGTGCCTGATAGCCAGATGCAAGCCATTGCTCTGGAAGCTGCATTGTTGCCATCATGTACTGCTCCTGGGCCTGGATTGGATGACAAAAACAACAAAAAGGGGAAAAAAGAAATTGGTTATTAGCAAAATGAGAAATTTTTTTTTTTTTTTTTCACAAACATTGAGGAGGATTCAGAGAAACACTTGAGAGTATAAGATAAGCTTGGGACAGGCAGTGGAAGTTCCAGGTTTGAGAGAGACTTGGGGAGATGTCTCAGGGCAGAAGTGCATAAAGAAAGACTCTGATGGCCAAATATGGTCTTTGAAGGTCTTGGGTATAATCATTAGAGTTGTCCAGAAGTTATTATTTAATTGCAATTCAGTGAAAATTATTAGGTGTATAACTGGAGAATTTTAGAGTATAAACCCAGGCTTAGAAAGGCCAGATTCAGCCTTTGGCCCAGAAATAACTCATGCACTCCTTTCCTAAGGGGATCCCTAACATCTTCTTTAAATTATCCTGCTTTCCTGACAGTGTTATGACTGCTCTTGTGCTTGCTCAGTCCTTTTGAGTTGAATTTACACAATCACCCAGAGGAAGAGGATAAATATTGCCCCATTTCCAACTTGTGTCATGCCTTGCATGCTTGAAAAAGGTGAATAGGTAGATATAAGAAATGGGGTCAAGGAAGTCCTTGTAGGGAAAAAATGGGTGTTCAGAAAACCATAATCTTTGAGAGTTGTCCAGTGATGCTGATGCTAGTTACCAGGACAAAGGACTTATACAATGATTAAAACAAAACCAGACACAATCCTATAGCAATAAAATAATATCACGTCATAAGTCATCTGCAGAAGGGGGCGAGGAGGGGATAAGTGCTGAGATGTTCATTGCAGCATTGCACTGCAAATTCCACCTCTTACAAATTGCATGCAACATTGTGACGTGTTAAAAGGCAGAGCTTGCATCACAATGTCTTGATACCCGTTTCATTATTTTGAGGACATAGTGGTTAGGAATGGATGTTATGTGCATAGTATGAAGTTATTTTGTTATTTTAAACAAAGAAGTTCTTCCCAACCCCTGCAAAAATATGTACAGTTTATACAGAGTCACTGTGTAAGGAAAAAGATCCAGTGTGTTTTATGTAATGTTGTGTAGGTTGAAGAGGACCATGTCCTCTGAGCAGAAATTGGCCATATTTTCCTCAGGCAGACTTCCAGCTTCAGTATCAGGCATTTCCAGCTAAGCAGACAGCAGGAACTGCCAGGGTGTGGAAGGTAAAAGGATGGGACATGGAACAGATGGATTAATAATCCTATTCATTAATCAAATCAAAATTCTTGGCAACTCACAAGTGTCTTGTCCAAGCTTTCATTCACCAAACTCTTTGCTTTAGGCAAACTTGGCTAACTTCCCTAAGAAGAAATACAGGCGTACCTTGCCTGAAAGAATTCTCTAGCTTTGTTTCCTTCATGAAATACCTTGGTTATATTGCTTTGGTAGAAACTTTTCAATTCATAGCAAGAGAGACTCAATAGCACTTATTTTTAGTTTTTTCATGAAGGCAAGGTTTCATCTGTCATTTCAAACCATTGTTCCACCTTCCCCAACTTAGATGCCTTCTGGATTTATGGACTTTCCCCCCAAATTCTCAGCAACTGACCTCCTATTTAGAATCTTAAGGAGAAGTAGATCCAAATCTGGAGTATGTCCACATTGGGACAAGTGGCACAATTCATAATACTTAGTAAATGAGCCACAGGGTGTAAGGTTCTCCTTTTCCCTCTCTTCCTCCAGCCCAGCTGACAAGGAGGTAGGAAACATTTTGATTTGCAGCCCAAAAAGGATCAATTCAGCAGTGTCCTGAAATTATAGAGGTTCCCCCCACACATAGACAAAGGATGCACAACCAAGTTGGCCCTTGAGTGGTATTGCCAGAATTTGAATTCCCCAAAGTGGTTGGGACCAAGGAAAAATAGTGGTGGCAATCATGACGAAAGCTAAGTTGATTAAATTTTAAGCTACATGTAATTAGATGCTTAAAATGATAGTTGATGGTTCATCTGTTCATATTCATGGGAGTGCACCAGTGGGCAAATCATGGCCAGGAGCCACAGGTTATGCATCTCCTAGTTTACTCAAACAGGGGTCACACTGGCCCATAATCCAGCTGTGTTTTCACAAACCACACTTTACATTAATTTGGATTCTCAGTTCAAATGTCACAAGAAATTCCTGTAGGTATCATCATGCAGATGTGCCTCTTCTTTGTGCCTGTACCTGTGGGAGAGGACCCGTGAACGAGAGTCTCATTGCTATGCACTCATGTAATGCAAAACCCTATGAGCAAAAATGCAGGACATTGATTTAATTACAAATGTAAACAAGTTTATTAATATCCTGTTCCTGTCCACAGAGCATCTGATATAAACTACAGAATGAATATATCACATGCATTAGAAAGCAACGATCCGAATTGTAGCAGCTGCAGCACCAACAGCCATAACAATCATAGTAACAATAAATCAGTGGCAACATGTTAAGCATCAAAAACCTCTGGAAAAAAGCCTGTGCGGAGACAAGGAGTGATGGATCTCCACAAAGAAGGCCCTCCAGAGGTGTGGTTCCATCGCTAAAAACATCCCGTGTCTTCTGTTTGCTCATCTAATTTGAAATGATGGTAAAACCCCTGAAACTCTGCAGTGGCTCTTAAGGCTTGGCAAATCTAGATGGGAAGAGCTCTTTCCTTTGCTTTATGTCTCTTCAACCCCCACCCCCAACTCCATCAAATGGCAGAACTGAGAGAGGCAAAGAAGACAGAAAGCAGATTTCCTCCCCTCTTAAAGATGCTTTTAAAAGTTTAGCAGAGAATCGAAACCCTCCGTGTAGGCTCTCAGCTGAATTCAGCTGCAAAGCCCCAAGGCTCTTCCCCCTTCTCCCCAAATCCCACTGCAACTGTTAGCAACCAAAGAGGCTGTTTGATTCATTAATCTACAATTTTATAGCAACGCTGATTGACTGGAATCCTAGAATAGAACACATCTGTGCCGACTCCTCCCATATGGAAGCCTTTATGCACTAACTGCTCTTAAATGTTTTATACCCTTGTAGTTTTGCTCCACGGTGAGGGCGATTGCCCACCTCCCATCGCTGTCCTCCTGTGCCTTTGCCTTCTTCTCTCGTTCCAATACGTGCAAAGGACTGCTTTCAGTTGTTGCTTAACAAGCTGAGCAGCGCTAACCTAGTAAAAAATTTATAATGACCACTGTACATGGGCAGACTACAAAAACCAGAGAAAGAGAGAGGAAGTCTGGATAATTGCCCTGCTGCTCTTCCTTAATAACGGTCGACGGCTGCTGTAAAGTTGCGCCGAGTTGTTCATTGTCCTTCCTATGAATAATTGACTCCTGCTGCTCCTTGCTTTATTTTATGACTGCCCTATATGGGAGAACATGTAGGCATAGGGAAACAAAATAATAAATAAGCAAACAATAAATAAGACAGACCCAGACTGCTACGATAGCCCACTTCAGAAACAGGGAGCGGGTGGTCTGGATCCTGATACATACCTGCAGTGCAGATTTTCGGATGTCATGGTTGCATATCAACTTCCCCAATTCCTAACCAGCAACATGATATCTAGGGCTTGGGGGAGTAACAGTGCAACACAACCATAGCCATCAGACTGAGGAAAGTTGTTGTAGCGGACAGGGTGTGCCGATGCAGTACGTATCAAAGAGGGACATTTTATGGTCACACCATAGTTGTGCCTTGCATGATGGCTATCTTGTACTTTTTTGGGAATGAAAGACTTCCTGGCTCGGTGGTAGCTGTTAGGTATGACTATCTTGGAACAAGGGTCATTTCAGTTATATAGTTTTGATCTGACGTCTCCCAAAAGCTTTCATTCCTTTCAAAGTAAAAGTGGAAGTTTCTCAGCAAATAACTTGTTGGCAAGTTGGAAAGCTCAGTTGTCTAGTTTTCCCTGTCCATAAATAGGGTGGAGATTTTCTAAGCACCTTTGTCATGCTATCTTGAAGAGCTGGACCAAAGTTTCTTCTAACAGAATTCTCTAAGAGTTTTCTTTTGTGGGCAGCTCCTCCTGGAAACTATTTCCCTGGAGAACAACCATAGGCTGTCTTTCCCTGTCTTCACACTGTTCCACCCTACACATTTTCCAGAGGCATAATCCAATTCTGTTATAAATTCAGTTCTAAACCAAACAGCGGATTCAGTCTGGTGTGTATTTCAGCTTTGAAGGCTTCACTTGATATCTGGTGTATTTATACATGCACCCCATCAGCAAACTTCCTGAGAGGGGAGGGACAGCCTTGTTAGTAATGGTGCCAATGGAGAGAGAAGATTAAAATAACCAAAATTGAAAAGACAGTTACAAAAGACAAGACAGTTCAAGTCACATCACTCACCCAAACCCTGGATTTAAATGACAGAATATCAAAGAGATAGTGGGACAAAATAAAATTGTCAACATAATGTGGGTGCGGAAGGAGAACTGTGAAGGACAGTAAAACATAAAAAACACAACGTGATCTGGGCAGAACTAGCTTTGTAAAGAAGGCATCTAAAGCTGTGTAGGCATCTGTTATGACCACCTGGGGAAAGTGAAGTGGATAAAGGCAGTGTTTTTCAGCCAGACTGGCTGTTTCTGTTGGGAAAAGAGTTTCACAACAGTCAACCAAAAGAGTCAGTTCCAATCCTATCTTCTGCAAACTGGGAGGCAAACCTGCTAAAGGGTTTGATTAGCCTGTGACAATCTGAGTGAAGTTTATCAAGCGTACCTACTGAAGGGTGAATTTGCTAACTGGCTAGTGAGTCCAGCCCATTGCTCTTCTTGGCAGCAACCAACCTTGGCTCTCACTTGCTTGAAAGTTGAAAAAGTTTTGAGAATTCTATCCAGGAAATTAGTTTGCTCCTCAAAGCATTGCAGGGGACTTTAGTAGCAGAGGAGCTCTCTGTAACTAAAAGAGGATGCCTGTCCATTTTCTTGCGGACAATTCCACGTATTTTGAGAAAGTTTTTAGGAGCATCTCTCTTGGGAATTTTCCAATTGCTTCCATGCTTCTCCAGTGACATTTGCAGGTGACATGGACACGCTTAGAGTTTTCCACAAAGAACCAGCACCTGTTTTCATTTTCTCATTAAGAAATCATAAAGATGGCCACCAGTTTAGAATCTTTGAAAAGGGAGAAATGCATGAAAGATATATGCGTCAAAGAGCTGGTACCCGTGACACAGTTGTGTCCCCTTCAAAGACAGCTCAAAACCAACAGGCAGGAGATGCCTGTAGCTTCTATGCCTTGCATAACTAAGAAGGTTCCCAGTCTTGTTTTAACAGTACTTCTGAATTCATATAAATTCAACTTGTTTACTTCCTGAAGAAATCACAGAATCAAAGGGTTGGAAAAGCCCTTTTAGATAATCAAGGCCACCCTTCTGCTGAATATAGAGACCTAAATTAGAGCATCCTTAATAGGTGGCAATCCAACCTCTGTTCCAACACATTCAGTGAAGCAGCACCCGCTCTCTCCTCGAGTAATGGATTCCATCACTGAATTGCTCTTAAGAAGTATCTTTTAATATTCAGTCTGATTCTAGTAGGTCACAGAAGTTGTCTTTTGTTTAGAACTTGAAGTATTGACTGCTGATCTGTTTTGGACTGGCAATCGTTCAGCAGAAACAAACATAATATAGATTATTCGGTGTCTGGGTGTGCTATAGGTTCTGTTCTGATCCTTGGTCAAAGCTAATTCAGCCTTTAGTCAAAAATCTGTTGGGCTACCTAGACAAATTTTATATTAATTACTTTGCAGTGGACAGATTCTCCAACGTGCCATATATTGTTGCAACATTTTGCTCTCCAGCAACAAGGACTAACCAAGCAATGGCATCTTCAATGGAATTGGACTGAAATGAATCAGAGTATTTTAAGTTTTAGTTATGACTCTGTTACATCCACTTTTATGGCTTGTGTTCTTAATTGTAACCAGGTCTAGGACTGTTTAAACCATTATCTTTTGACTGGATTCTCTGGGACCTTCTATGCAACATCTATTCAAGTACTTAAAAAATGTGGTGATATCTGTTCTTCTCTTTTCATGTATAAGCACAATAGTCAAGCTAGAATCTGACCAATGTTTTGTGTGACTTGGAAACTATTCTTTTGTTGATGCAACCTAATACTTTATTGCCACGTCACATAGCCAGCTCAAAATCAGTTTGTAATCAACTATACCAAGAATGTTGTCATGAATACTATTGCCAAGCCAGATGCCCCCATTCTATACCTGTGCATTTGATTTCTGCTTCACTTCTGTTTCCTAAGTGAATAACTTTTCATTTCTCTGTTAAAAGTCATTCTGTTATTTTCATCCCATTTCTCTAACCTATCAAGAGAAAACAAGAGAAATCTCATTGGAGACACCCAATGTTGATTAGAATGTGCACACGTCTCTGCGGTTTTCACATGCACGTGTCTCTTGATCCCTCAAAAGGCTGGAGCACACATTACACCAGGACTGTGGCTTTTATATGTTTTCATTGTTTCTATATGCATTTTATTGGTTGATGCATATTATTATTGTTCAACTTTTTAACCTTCTGTGCTAATGGTAGTTTTATACACCATTGTGTATATGTGTAATATCCTGAGTTTCCACACCCACAGCATACCCAAATGACTATTAGGGAGGAAGCAAAAGGCTGTCAGAGTGCCAACCCAACTGTTATTTCGCTTGCAAAATGAGTAAGATTTTGTATTGAATGCCTTGGAAATGTTATAGTCCTCATCTTCAGATATGCCATGCTGGCAGAAGGGAAACTCTCCATGACTGGCTTGTGGAAGAAGTTACAGCAGGCTGAGTTCACACAACATGCTAAGCCACAAACAACCTTTTGTCAGCCACGATGGCTCGGTTCAGACAACCTGCTGCTGATTTTCATTCACTGCATGATGCTAAGGATCGGGAAAGCAAGCAAGCACCAAACCTATCCACCTCATTGCTTAGTTATAGAAATGAACTAGCAAAAACTGCAGGAAAGGGCAAAGGGTATTTTACAAGGTGGAGGGAGGGAAGCAGGAGAAAAAGTATCATTAATGCATAATTATACCTCAAGCGAAAGCTGAGATACTCAGCCATAATCTGAACTTAAAAAGAAACAGGATGCAAGCTTTCCAACGTCATTAATTTTAAGACAAAGGGGTAACAACTCTTGTAATGGTAAAAAAATTAAAAATAATGGCAAGAGGGAATCTAATTAGTTCATGCATTCTTTGAGTAAGCAGAGAGCTACAAAACCCATTTCTACAATGAAAAACCAGCTTAGCCAAATTGTCTCATTGCAAACAGAACTTTTATTTTGCTTAATTACAACAGACTGCAACATTGTTTTCCCAAGCATTTACCAGGCAATCTTTGTAAAGCAATTCAAATGAGCTTTGTTGTTCTGGGAGGAATGGCGAGGATGTGTGTGCATGCACAGTGCTCTATTAAAAATCAAATATTTTATTTTGTTCTTGAAAATAAAGGATTATTAATGCACATTCAGTGCTGAAATCAGAAGCATTTGAATGTTTTTCTTTCCTTAATTAGGAGAGGGAGCAAAACCAATTCAAGTCTGAATCCGAAGATGGCACCTAGTTGCAAGGGAAGGGAGAAGAAAAATGCCGTGCAGCTGCTGACATTAGCAAATGTTGAATTGGCTGTGTCAGACTTAAGAAAGCTACGACTAATAACCAGATGCCAATGATTTTCTTTTTTTCAGCGTGAGGGTGTGTGGAATACTCATGAGAAATAAAATGTGAAATTTCTGCATTTTTTTCTAATGGACTAACTTTTTGCAGGTTGTGAGAAATGCACTGTTGTGGCGGTGCTGTTGTCAGCCAAAAGGAAAGGTAACCTGTTATTCTCTTCTTCCCCTTAACAAAACTGGAACAGAGGAGAGAAGCCTACCTTAATGAGAAATGGAAAGGACATTTATGCTTAAATGATAGAGAGACGGAAACATAGATTAGATGAGTGATTCTGACATTATGGGTCATGAACTTTTGGGGGGATCTGAGCAAATTTTGGGGGGCAGCACCTGCTCCCATTCTGCCCAAAGATGGACAGCCTTTGCCGAGCTGCTAGTGGCAGACTGGGCCATGTATGAGATCCTTTCCTTTAGTGGCCTTTGGGTTTGACTTGTGACAAACTATTCCTGAGTGCTGCCAAAGGTGACCCAGATACTCCTTGCAGGAGGACAACTCTGAATTTTGGTGCTGAGCCTCCAGCCTTATGAGGTTGCCCAGACAAGGAGCACACCCAGAAGTACTAGCTCTAACTTTATTGTAAGGTTAACAGAATCTTGCAAATCTGAAAATACATCTCTCCGCCCTCACCTTTACAGTCCAAGAAACTAGGAAGGATCCCTTCTGAGATGTTTGACATGTCCCCATTCCTTCTGTGGGCTCAGCTGCCTCTTATCTGACCGCTGCCTAGTCTGCAGCTCTTCCTCCTGTCTCCCAAGGTCATTCCCACATACCATTACACTGCCCCTGGAAGATTGAACAGCAGGACTCCCGTGGCAAAGTGTCATTCTCCTGCAAGAAGCAGAAAAGGTACAATGCCTGGAGTGGGCCTGGAGGTCAGCACCCATCATTATGTCCCCCCTCCCCCAGGAAGAAGCCAAGATGACCTGACCTTGGAAGGTGAAACTAGGCAAAAGTATGTTAATCCTGGGCTGGCTTGCCTTGGGCAGCAATCAAGAGAAAGTTGGGGCTTTGGCAGGAGCTTTTGTGCTAGGTCACTGAAGGCCTTTACCCCAGCCCCACTATGTTCTGACAGTGATCCAATTTGGAGCTTACATACCCATAGCTGGATGATTACCAGATCATACCCTTACTCTGTCTGGACAAAGTGAAAGCCATGTGGGTCATGACACCACAATGTTCTGACAACCTCTGAAATGCAGAAATGTATTCCATTTCCCACAGATTAAGTAGATTTGCATTGTTAGGCATGTCCAACTTCTTAAGTGATTCAGATTTTGGACTACAAGGTCACTGAGGGAGAGGCACGCCCAGAAAACATACAATGGATGCACTCTCTGATGTCTGATTATCCTAAAGGGCTAGTTCTTGTTCTGAACAAAACTGGAATTCTAAATGCAAAGTAAAAAAAAATAAAATAAAAAATCTGATTTTAAAGGCCTTATCAAAGTTTAACTGAACTTTTTTTAAAAAAGTAAGAGGACACCGACTTGTTATAGGTCACTTTGAGACGTGATCTATTGACCTTTTCAAGTAGGCAATAGAAATCATCTGCAGTATTCTATAGGAAGAACAACTTTTGGGAAAATGAGAGCAGATGGACATTTGCATGCAAAGGACCACTCGTGCAGTCCTTGACATATACAGGTAGACATGGCATTAAACTCTGAATGCCGAGCTCCAAAATAAGGAATATGTTGAAAGGCTTTAATAAAATGACATAATATATATGTCAGAATGTAAATAGTAGATTATTAGAACAAAATGTAATACTTTTAAAAATTATATTTAAATAACATTTCTAAGTAAGTTGTTCCTAGAAATCATAAATAGCATTTGGATTAAGTTTCAGCATAGCTACATCCTTTTGAAATTAATGGGACTCCATTCAGTGCAGTGGCACTTCCCATGAGTAAATTAGTTTGAGTTATAAAAATTAAACACTATCAATTTTGAAATGCAGCATTAAAAGACAGCAGCAGAACTGTATAATAATAAAATCTCAAACAACTGAAATTAATAGTACAGTAAATAACATTTACTTTTTGTATTTATGGGACATTTCTCCCAAGTTTTTTTTTTTTTTTTAAAAGGAGCAGGGAAGGAAACTAGCTGGATTTACCGACATATTAATTACATTCAAGGGGATTGGGCAGATTTTCTTCCCCCAAATACTTTTCATAAAATACTAAATATTTTATGGAAGAGTGGGCAAATAGACGCCCTGTGTGTTGTGGGAACTCAACTGTGTTATCAAGTTGTGTGAATGAGGCCATCCCATTAAGCCATCTTATTGTTTGTGTGTCTGATGCATACATCACCGGTTGTTCTGATTAGCATGTTATACATACCCAGCCATGCTGTTCCTTCTTAACTTGAAATAGGAACACCCCATTTTAACTCTAAAGAAAGTTCCTTGAAATTCAGCACTGGTGGCAAGCCATCTATTGGAGCTCAGCTGCTGCTGGTTATGTCAGACAATTGGTCCTGAGTAGTTTAAGAGTAACAGGACTCGATTCTCGCCTCTGGTTTCCCAACGGGTTTCTTCTCTGGAATGTGGGGTGGTTAAGACCACCAAAGGATGTAGGCTTACTCTGGAAGTGCAGCAAGAGCCCACCTCAGAAACTGAGGCGACTGTGCCGGGGTCTCTCCCCTGGCTGGACTTTGTCACCTGAGAAATCCAGTGCAGTTCAAACTAACCTCTGCCACACCTTCTCTCTTGAAAGAGGAGAATAAAGAGCTACAGATACTCCCAAGTGAAGCTTGTCTCTTGTTTATTACATGGTCATATCCATGTTGATTTCTTGACAACAGTAAAAGTGGCTTGACATTGTGTCCTTCCTACTATCTAAATACTACCCAGGCCTGAACCTGCTTAGTTTTCAAGTCCAGAGTAGGTGGATGCCACCTACTTGACCTCTAAATACTAAATCCTAACAACTAATAAATTAGGATTGTTTCTTCTTACTGTTTATAGTTTCACACCTTTTTAGAGCCCTACAAGCGGAATACCACAATTGGTATAGTATTATACCCTTCCTCAGCTCCAGTTCCACACTGGGGATCATCATGGAAGAATTCTGACCTCTTGCTGAGGCTTTGAGAAACTTTTCTCAAAGCAACACAGCCACATTAAGAAAGAGATGAAAGCCATTGTAGCATTTTATGAAACACACGGAAAGCAGAACCCTTTTTTTGCCAAATAATTTTCATAAAATGCTGAATCTTTTACGGCAGGGTACGCAAATAGATACCACATAGGAAGGGTTAGGAAAATACCCTACAAAAATCAAAACTAAACTACCCCCTCTAAAGGATAATAGGTATGTCTCACCTGCCTCATGGGCTCTGCTGCCTTTTCCAGAGTCTCTTACAGATCAAGGTCTCCTTCCACACTCAAGATTTCTAAGGCTCAACATTTTTTAACAATACCCCCCCACACCCAAAAGCTACAGGAACTTATTTAATATCCCCCCCCCCAATGTTTTTTAGCTGCTCTCACTGCTTTTCAGCTTAAGAGATTAAAACTGGGGAGCCATCAATTTAGGAGCAATTTGTGATAACATTTGTATATCTTTCTTGCATTTTTATGTTTCATCTCATCTGTGTTGTGTGGATTCTTGTTTTGTTGTCTACCAGTTTCTTAAATATAACCACTGTTGTCAGCTGCTGTACCATTGCATAGCTGAACATTGTTTGGAAATTTCTTCCAAATTTCTTTGGAGATATGTGTATTAGATGCTATGTTTTTAAGACGGGGGTATCTTACAGTATACCCCCCTCCCTAAATATGCTTCTCTAACATCACTGCCATACAGGTAGTCCTTGACTTACAACCATTCATTTGGCAACTGTTCAAAGTTATGGCAGCACTGAAAAAAGTGACTTACAACCTGTCCTCACACTTATGACTGCTGTGGCGTCCCTGCAGTCACATGATCAAAATTTGGGTGCTTGGCAACCAGCATGTATTTATAATGGTTGCAGCATCCTGGGGTCACGTGATCACCATTTGCAACCTTCTCAGCCAACACTTGACAAGCAAAATCAATGGGGAACCACATGATTCCCTTAACAACCATGTGATTCACTTAATGATCATGGTGATTTGCTTAATGACTGCCCCCAAAAAATGTAAAATCAGGTGCGGTCACATTATGCCTTACTTAACAACCACACAGCTTAATGAAGAATTTTCCAGTCCCTATTGTGGTTGTAAGTCGAGGAATACCTATATTCCCAATTGCTGGGATAGCAAACTGTCACATTTTGCACCAAAAAGCCCAATATGGCTATTTCCTTCCTTATGTTCAACTACTGAGACTTTTGGGTACAAAGAAACAAATTCCATAAATTTTCTAAAGCAGCAGCTTTGGACCCTAGTTCAATGTTTTTCTGATAGTGTTCCAGAGATGCTAAAGAAGTTTTTAAGGTTAGTTCATGTTCCTCATAGATGAAAACTCCCTACATTTAATGAGCAGGAAAGACTATGGCTTCCCCCAGTCTGATAATTGCTAGCCAAGCAAGTTATCTAGGCTATTAATCATATTCAAGACTGTAATAATTTTGGCCCCTCCCTTCCCTTTCCCACTGAGTTTGATTTTTACTCTTCTTTAATAAGACTGTGAGACTTATAATTTCCCTCTTTTCTTATTTCTTTTCAAACTTCATTTTATCTCTCTCTCTCTCTTCCAGCCCACCCCCCACCTCCCTGCTCCACTCCAAAGGTCAGCAGAAAAAAACACAAACAAAGGGATTATTGCAAAGAAATGGACATATGCAATGGCAATTTGTGATGATTTATGTAGGAAATCTTCTTTGAATATTTCATTTCCCAAGTTTCCATCCAATTCCTATAATTTCTGGTTATATCAATATTGAGTTTGTATTGGCTGGCTAGTTGGCAGGAACACTGCACATTAAGGATTAAATATATACTACAACATTTTGTGGTAATACCACTAATCATGACTAGAGGCTATTGACAGAGTTGACCTCCATGAATAAGCTGATGTGGAGGACTATCCCTAACACATTTTAAAAGCAATCCCTTAATTCCTTCCAAGAACACATCAATGAGAAGTCTCTACAGATCTGTAAGAGTGTACCAAACGCTTCATACTTGAAACTTTTTGACCTCAAAATCCCCCATTCCGAGCTTGGAGCTGTTCAGATATTACTGGTAATCTTCTGACCATTCCAGAAGTGTCTTAAGCTCAAAATGCCCCCACTTTAAAGCTCTGATCTCCTGTCTTCAATTTGAAACAGAACCTCTTGGTGAAAAAAACACTCCTGAAATGATCAGAACAATGCATGTGCAATTCCAGTAAGGTTGGGAACACCACATTTCAAGCTCAAACCGTTTCAAGATTGGAAGGTCTTGATTTAAAATATTTTGCATGCCTGTAACGGGAGGCGTCTCTTCTCTTTTCATAGCAAAGGGGTGTCTTGCTTTGATATGCTGTAAGCAAACAAAGGAACGAATCATGCTCGTACCAACCTGACAGTGCTGGAGGTTCAGGTATTTCTAAAACAGAAGTCACGATGGAAACACAGGGAGGGGAGAGAGGGGGGAGGAAAGGAAAGGATAAAGATGTAGTTCATATTTGCAGACAGTTAAACGAACAGATGGCTTCTTAGAAAAATGGCCCAGTTTACGTAAGCAAATGTATCCAACAATGATATTATGGATGTGACAGACATGACAACATGCGATACAATCACTGGAGTGGATGGCGGTCATCTAAAAATTTAGAATAGCCACAAGACACTGCTTGTGTTAGCTTTGAAAACTTGATACTGGAAATTGTCTTGGATGTGTTGAGATCCCAGCTGGGACATTGACTTCGTCCTGTGCTTTGAAAAGGCAGAATTTGGGACAGAAAATTGGCCTTCTTGTCAAACGTGCTTGACTTGATTTTAAAAACTCATCTCTGGATTTATGCAATACGCTGAATTGTATACACCGAAACAAAGGGGGTAAAACTAAGCCTCCCCCTCAAATAATTACAGTAAGCGCTAACCAAATTAGCATTTTTGGCAAATGCATCTCCTTAGTCTATAATCCTGGTTAAGTAGGTTCTGCAAATACAATTACAGGGTCCATCAAGCCCCAAATCCTATCCTGAACTATGACCAGATTAGTGGGACTGTAACTACAGGAGCATTCTTGGAGCAAGAGATACCTTGAAGCTCAGTGCTTTTTACTGGATCAACTTAAACACTCTTAAGGTTTGAGAAGACACTGCCTCGAGTTTCCTGTTAAGCCACTAGTATCTTTCATATCTTATTTGTGTAATTTTTGTCCAAGAATCCTTGTTTCTAGAGATATTAACTTTTGAAATACCAAATGATGCAAATTTTGTAAAACAGAATCTGCAGTTTCCCAGCCAACTCTAAAAATCTAATTTTGATCCATCCTAGTGGCCTCGTTATACACACACACACACACACACACACACACACACGCAACGTGGATACTCATTAACTTTTCTGGCTCCATACAAAACACTTTAATGATCAGTGTCTCAGATTAGCTCCTCCTTTAGTTGTCCCTTTTTGCTAAATTTTCTTTTGCCCACAATTTGCTCTTGGTCCACCTTCCATCAGAAGGAGTGAAAGACTAATAGGTGGCCTGTATATATTCCAGTGATCTGTGTACCTACCATACAGAATTATACTGGCATTGGTGTTTCCCAGTTTGTTGATGGCCACACAGGTATAATTGCCATAGTCCTTCTCTGAGACATTAAAGAAGGTTAGCGTGGACATCCGTCCTTTGTTTTCAATTTTCACACCCTCCAGCCCATTAGCTAACCTGCAAAGAAGATAAGATAAGGGCATAGATTAATACACAATAATCCAGAAGTGCAATTCAGTCACTTTCAAGCTTCTAGGCTGCAGTTACTCGATTTAAATCTCACCCTTGGTCCAAGAAATTGGCATAGGTGGCATTCACCTTTTTGTAGCAATTCTTTGAGGTTGGCTGGGCTATAAAATAATGGATCTCCAAGGTCACCTGGTAGTTTTCAAGGCTAAATGAGGCACTGAGGTTGGTTCTCATCCATGTCCTATTCCAATGCTATAACCATTCCAACAATTCCTCCCCACAGTGTCCGGTGTTTTTCAGCAACAGCCACGTATTTGTTACTTTATTTGCTTCAGTTCTAAATCATTGAAGAGCCATTGGCAATTGAAGGTAGACTATAATATGCTCTGATGATCAAAAACGATATAAGGTAACTTCTTATGCTCATCATAAAGAAAGTATGGGGAATGGCTGGCATTAACATTGATATATTTAGACTAAAATATAATAGTTACTTCATATCGTTCATGTACATTTGTGCCTAGGATATATAATGTTCCATTTTATAATTTTTTTTTTTTTTTAAAAAAATGAGAGAGGCTGAATTTAATAGCATGCATGCAATTTGTCTTAATGCAGACTCCTCCAACTGTGTCCTCCAGTTGTGTGGATTTCAGTTCACAGACATCCTCAGCTAGCATGGCTGCTGCTGAGAATTCTGGAAAGTAAAGTCCAGATTAGAGAAGGTTCCTTAACGATAACAGGATACAGGAAATGCCTGTGATGATATGGGCTTGGGCATGCTCTAGTTACTTCCCATCCATCAGGGCGGAGCTTAGAATTCAAATGAGTTCCCAAAGCTAAGCCAAAGCTCTGGGTAAAACTGCCGATTTGACTGATAACATCCCCTCAGCTCAAGGAAACCATTTCTTCCGAAGGACATACACCTTCCCTTCTTAAACTACTCTGAAAGCCTTGAAAGACTGCTTGGGTACCTGGTTTCTTCTTTAAACCACTGAAATTCTGCTACTGGGACAGCTGAGGCCTCACAGCGTAAGATCCCCTTCTGGCCAACCGAAACACCCGTATTCTTAGGACTGGAGATCGATGGAGGATCTGCAGAGGAAAGAGAGGTTATTTCAAATGCTTTCAGATACTTTCCAGGCATCCCTATGAATCCTGAGGAATTAAGATGGCAAACAGAATCAGCTGGAAAGTCGCCCTGTAACTGCTGCAGTAGGAGCAGATTAGTCTTCCCCATCCTGAGTTTGTACAAGTGTTTGGACTACAGCTTCCATAGTCCCAGCTGACTGAATCTGGGAATGAACAAATGTGTCTGTCATTTCTCCCATATTTCAGTCCTTTCCATCTCCTTTGCTAATTTTGGGAAGTTCCTTCAAAAATAAAACTGGACAATAGTTGGAGTTACCATGAACAGCTTTCTGGTCACCAGGTTATAGACAGGTCCTGGAAATTACTCCAGGACAAAGAAAGATAAGAAAGGGCCTATACTTAATGTGATGTAATCCATTTCTGCTCTAAACAGAGCCTGCTACTTGATTAGGATAATGTGAGAATGACTGTGATGGAATGGAATTATGAAGGCCAGGCTCAGGGAGAAAAACATTTTCTTACATCTCCTGAGGAGTGTGGGAAATACAAGAGGATGAGCCTGGCACCTCCCTGAGGAATTCACAATGTTGTGGCTGGCATTACATGGGAACTGGGGTTTCAGTCTGGGAAGATTCTTGCTAGAGGTTGTAGCTAATAAACATTGCTGGACTGAATTTACATGGTCTCTTGGAGTTCCTTGGGCTAGGCCTGACGTACCAAAGTGGTAACACACTAGCATTGAGCTGACACAGGCTTTTCAATGAAGTCAGACTAGGAAACTTTCTTTTATGGATTTTTTGGGGTGGGTGGGGGGGAGGGATTTGATGGTCCTTGAATCACCTCCAAAATGCCAACAACCTTTCAAATGTACAGCACCTATTTTAATAGTTCATATTGTTTGGGCTTCACATTGCTAATGAAGCTTTTAAAGAGTGATTGCCCAGAAGGGCAAAAAGCACGAAGCATAATAAAATGTATGTCTGTGATGTTTTCATGTCAGTTTGGCAGACACAGACATAGACTTTTCCATGCTTCTCCTGAAAGGTGAAGATTTCTTAATCTGTTGTGTGTGCGTGGTTTACCATCAGTGGAATTTCTCTCCCACTCCATCTTAATTTTGAATTTCTCTTCAGAAGAAAATAAAGGAGTAAGAGGATAAGGCAAAAATCTCTTACTATGTATTCTCCCAGCTGCTGCGCCAGAAATGAGCTATTTCATTTTTGGGATAATAGCTGGAAATTGTCTAGCTATTAATTTATAAGAATTATATGGCTAGATGGCACACCTATAGTTTAGGTCCTGTAGGTGCTGTTCTAGTAGGATTTAGGCACTTGGCGGAATACGAGGTTATTCTGCTGAATGTTCTAACCTGGCTAAGAGGCAGAACATGTTTCCATATGCACAGAATCTTTGTTTTGATACCTGATATTTCTACCATAGAAAAAACGGATAAGTAATTGATGAGGAAGATGTTTTCTTTCATTCCTACATGGAGAGGTTTTGTACACGTGAGAGGGAGTCAGAGAAAGGGCTACAGAGAATCCTCTGACCTGCTATGAAAGAACTCCTCATACTTCGTGTGAAAGGCATCTTTTTAATGGCTTATCAAAGAGCAATTAAACAAGGTTGGAGACAATGGTGATCCAGGCCCCCAAGTCAAGAAGGATCCAAAAGTGGCTTAGAAAATATTAATATCAATGGTAAAACAGGCTTGCAGGGTAATCAATGGCTTTCAGATGATTACATTGGTTTTGTTTTGCTTTGAAATGTGTCCTCTAATGAATGAATGACAGGTTGGCCTAGATATGTTTAGGACACACCAAGTGAAATCACAGCCAAATTAGCCATCTCTAATTTAAGTCACTAATGACTTCTGTGTACCACTATTATTTCTTCTTGTTTTAGCATTATGTATGAGCTGGAAGAGAAACTGACTGGATTCATACATATTCCACCTAGTCATAAGCCATGATTTACAATCCATAATGCTTAGGTTCTCACAGTGCTAAGCCACAATTAGACCTTAGTGTGTTATGTGAACCTAACGAGTCTCTAGCTTTCTTAAGGTACATCAGAAAATCATCTTGTTGATTTGAACTCAATTGCCTCTGTTTCAGGGATAGAACTTAAGTCTCTCCTTCCATGTTAACTGTGAATTCATTAGTGGAAGGCTGGTATAGTAGCTAAGAGTGTGAAGTAGGAAAATCACAGTTTACCACTATAAACCTAATGCCATGATTTAGATTTGGAATAAATCTCACTGGAAGCCCAATAGCAGCACTGGCACTTGCTTCCAAGCCCAAATCATGTGGCAGTCAGAGATTTATACAGTAGCTTTAAGCAAGCTACTGTGAAATCTTTACATTAAATCCATTTCTACACTAAGAGGATAATTTGAGGACCATGCCTATCACAACTATTGTAAATAATATGAAGATATACGTGCATCATGCTTGAAAATGCCCTTTAGAAAATCTGTTGCTCTATGAAAAATGACTATGCATGGAGTTTCACTTACAGTTTACAGTGACCTTCACCCTCCGAATGTCGGGTGCAGCAACATCATTAACAGCTGTGCATTCATATTCCCCAGATTGTTCTCTCGTGATCCCTGTGATTTCCAAGTACTCATCATCACTTATAAACCCCTGACCTAGAAAAGAGGGGGGAAAAATACATAGAAGATAAAAATATTGCTTCTAGTCCAGATCTCCTCCACTTTTGCAGTCAGAACTATGCACTTCTAGGCAGAGCCAACTGTCCATCATTTCTGGGTGCAGAAAATGGCATTTTACCAAAGTTGTTCATGGGGATGATAAATTATTCAGCAGGTTCTCTGGAACAGGAAGGAGAGATATTTGCTTGCTTTCTTTTTTTCCTTCTCTTCTTGGCAAATGGCCCATTATTTTATATCCTCCTCTGCTAGGATGATGATGATATGGAAGGAAAGTATGTAAGTCCTGAACATATTTGCAAAAAAAGTGTCATAAAATATTCTTTTATGGAAAAAATAAAAATTCAGACATTTTCCAGGGGAAAAAGAAAAAGGTGTCATTTGAGAAAGTCAGCAAGTATAGGATACTTGAGATTTTTGGAAAATTTGACAGGTAACATTGGGAATAGATTTGGGGCCTCAACCAAACTTTCTGTTGCTATTTTTGGTTAGTCAAATACTCTTTGCAGGATTATTTCTTCTTTAAAGAAATATGCACATATTCAACAATCTGGTACTGTTTAACGTGTGTTAATACTGAAGAATTCATCAACAAAGGTGGATACTCATTGAGAGAAAGAAAAGGATCATTCAAATATTTTATTTTTGTTTTCTTGCTATAACACCATGCTGGAATTAAAATTTCTTAAAAAAACAACAACAACCACGATCTTAATTTTCACTGCAGCCAAAGGAAACTGCCCTTGCTGATTAAAAACCAAATGACCAAAACAGCAGCAACCCTGTGAATATTCTGCTGGTTCAAATGGTTAAAATTCACAACTTAAGGTGTTATTTCTGAAAATGAAACAGGTTGGCTTATCCTGAATGACAGTCAATGGAAACGATGCACCTATGAGACACTTGATTTTTTGTTGTTTTTCTACTGCAAGAAAACAACAGTGCTAACATTTCATATGACTGGTAACTAAATACCTAGGAAACTACAATATCTAGATTCACAAGCTTAATAAATTGAGCCTGCAATCCTGTGTTCTCTGATTTTAGCCCCAGGGTGACAGGATGGATTAAATTCTCCCTCCAAGATTGGAGACAGAGTTCCAGTCTTGGGCAAAATACAATGATGCAGATATGTTTTCCTGTTCCTTAGAGATCCTCTGAGGCTGTAGCTGTTGGACCCATCATCCAACAAATTGTTCTTTCATGATGGAGAATAGAGGAAGGATCACCTGGTGTCCTACTTTCCATCTCTATTCTACTGCCATTTGGAATATAAAAAGGCTAAGGCTGGATGTAAATTTTTGACTGTTATCTACATCTATCTCCTTGTTTTGGCTACCTTTCAGAAGTGTGCACAGAGTATGGTACAAAAAAAAAAAATCAAGATGGTGACCACTGTCCTGTTTCAGGTTTCAAACTCACACACACTTGCTAAGTGAGGAAGGAAATTTATTCAAGGCTGAGCAGTTAACAATAGACAAGAGAAGAAATGTAAAGCAACAAAGTCTCTTGGAAAGAAAGCTTGCCTGAGTGGTTTCAACTTTCAACAGGAGCACACAGAAGAACAGTCAAAATCCAGTCCAAAGTTCAGAGAGCCAAGTCAGGTTTGCAGCCACTCCAGGGTCAGAGTTTCACAAGCAAAATTCTCAGGAACAACCCACCAAAGCAGGAGATCAGACAGTTGTTTCCAACAGATTGACACAGGTCAGGGCTACCTCTTATATCAGGCTGCAGCCTACTGTCTTTGATCAAGAGAGCTCCTCCCTTGCTTGGCAAGGAGCCTCACTGAGGTCTTTGCTCTGCTCTCTGCTCTACTCTCTGAGTAGGAGGGCTTGGAGGCCGTGGATCATCACCTGACTGCTCCAGCTGTTCAAGTGGTGCCTGAGTTTGATCAGCCTCAGGTGACTCCTGGCTTGGTGTCTCTCGAGGCTGACATTCTACAGGTTCAGCTGCAGCAGCTTCGTCAGAGTCAATCTGAGTCCTGGGCCATGACAGCCAAAACCTGTGCAATGCATCTAAAAAAAGCTTCAATCATACCACTGCCACCACCATCTTGACTTTTTTGACCACCCCTTGTGCATACCCCTGCTGCCATTTGCCCCATTTTGCCAGTTAACTATTTTTTTTTTTCATTTTATGCTGGCTGATTTTTAACCAATAAACATCAAGCTGTATACATTTTTTGCTAGCTATATTGAGTGAGGATTGTGTGTGGATATAGGAATTACTGTGAGTGTACTGGGTGCAAACTGGGATTTACCCATAGTAATTTTCTAACAGCAGCTTCCTGATCTGAGATTCCTTTTAAAGAAAGCAAGATAGAGACTGGCGTTCAGAACTTGCCTCATGAGATTCAAGCCCTTACAAGCTCTTTAACCGGTCTGTTATAGGTACCTGTGAATTGGAGTTTCACACTGAGAGAGTCAGCAGATGGATTTGCAATTTTTTTAAAAAAAATATATTCTCAAAGTGTCCTTTTGCAATAGATAAGCTTTGCCTGGAAATAAGCCCTGAATAGCTAAGCTAAACAAGAAATCAAAGTTTTTTAGCTTTTGCTTTCTTTTCTTCGCTGATCTCTGAACATCTCCCTGCAATGTGACCTTAAATCTCTGTGGGTGCTCATGCTGTACCTGGTTAACACTGGTTAACCAGCCAATTTGCAGCTCTCAGACCCCAGGAAAATGCAGGAACGCTTTGCCCATTCTTCTCCAGAGAGGCTGCCGTATTAGGAGGGGAAGACTGACCGCCTGCGGCTCCAGGGTTCGAGAGGCAGGTTGTACAACTTTACTTGACACAATTTCCTGCTGATTCACATCCAGCATCCCACAGAGCTTTTGCCAGTAACAAAAGGATGCTGGACTGTGGCTAACACAAATGTTGCTCAGGTGCTACCAGTCCGAGGTTGCTTTCATGCCACCTGTTTTGAAAAAAGTCTCTGATGTTTGTGCTTGTGTAAAACCTGGAGTTTAACTAATACAGAGGACACGGTTTGTGTTCCAGCTCTTTGCCATTTATCTGCTATTGATAGTAGCTTGGCTGAAACTAGAATGATTCGTGCCATCTGAAACCCACTCTTGCTCTGAAACAGGAGGACCCATTACCCTTAACCCATTACCGATTCATAAAATAAATGCAACAAAACCTTTGAGTCAGGCTCAACTCCTGCTGCTTTCATCCATATCGTTTTATTGGCAACATTATGGAAATGGCTTGCCATTGACTTTGGAAGGTTTGTTTGTTTTTAACGTCCCCATTTAGCCCACAGCCCTGGGATTCTCCACTCTCACATTCTCACATCCGGATATTAACTATGACTGACCTTGTTTAACTTCTGCAGTTGTTTAGTTAGTTGTTTACATAGATTATTAAACCATTTATTGAGATAGGTTTAAAGAATGCTCGACTCCAACCGACTCTGTTAGCCTTACATAATAAAAAGTCAGAACAATAAATAACACATGACCTGCATCCATAAACAACCATATGAAACTGTGATGGAATGGAATTATGAAGGCCGAGCTCAGGGAGATAAGCATTTTCTTAGCTCGCCAGGACCGCGTGGGAGGAACAAGAAGATGAAACTGGCACCTCCCTGAGGAATTCACACTGTTGTGGCTGGAGGACTTTGGGAACTGGGGTTTTAGTCTGGGAAGATTCTTGCTAGAGGTTGTAGCTAATAAACAAAGCTGAGCTGAATTTGCATTGTCTCTTGGAGTTCCTTGGGCTAGGCCTGACATCAATCTTCCCAGACTGATGTGAATTCCTCAGGGAGGTGCCAATCTCATCCTCTTGTATCTCCCATGCTCCTCTGGCAATCTAAGAAAATGTTTATCTCCCTGAGCCTGGCCTTCATAATTCCATTCCATCACAGAAACAACGTAAAAAGTTTATAAGGGTTCACCCACCATCCTGCCTTAGGGCCTGGGAGAACAGCCAGGTTTTCAGCACCTTTCAGAACAACATCACCCATTTCACATTACATCACATTACACCCACATCACATTACAAATAGATGTTATGGTTAAAAATGAATCTAAGTCCTACATGCAAGTTTTTAAAAAAATGAAACTAGAAGAAACTGGATGGACAGTTTTTCCAGTTGTTGTTATTATCGTTGTTGTTTTATATCTCAGGGGCAGAATTCTCCCTGAACAGCAGCAGTAGCAGAAAAGGAGAATTTCTCTGAAATTCTTTTCTTTGAAACAATTTCAGGAGCAAATTCTTCTTCATGAAATTGAATAAGTATGGACTAGGGGGAAAAAAATGTGGGAGAATCTGTTTGGCTGCTGGTGGATATAACCACGGAGAAGTGTTAACCAGCTCACCCAGGCAAAATAACCGTCTCCCGTTTTGTCTCCTGAGCCTCATAAATATTCCTCCTTGTTTTGGAAATGCTAAATATTTTTAGGCAGTGAGAAAATGATTGCGTGAAGTGCAGAAGACTTTTTCTGCCTCGAAGAAATAAGCAGCAGGACAGAGATGATAAAACACCGAGGACTCAGGGCAGGAGGGGGGAAACAGCCTGCGTCCGAAACTGTAAAGATGGCAAAATAATAAGGGGTGGAAAAATATGAAGAGGATGAATGCTGAGCTCGCTTTGCAAGTGAACCTTCTCTGTAATGATCCAATAATCTTGAGGTCATCATGGGTCTGCCCTATCCTCCAGTTGATCTCTATAAAAGATAATTGGAAGTGTAAGAAAATAGATTTGACGAGACAGAGACAAAAATACATAAATAGCCGGGATGGTTTCTTTTCAACGCAGAAGGGGCTGCAGGAACAAGGTTAGTGTACCTTGCTACGCATGTGAGATAACGGTCTACGGGGATACAAATGGTCACTTTCAGAAGGAGGGTATGGGACGGATACCTTGCCATCAATCACAGGATGCTGGAATCATGTCAGTGTTTGCATCAGCTGCAATGGCAGGTCATGACAGCTGAGTGGAGAGAACCTGCTCAGTTGCTGGCTGCATTCCTCCTTTAAGGCAGAAGATGTCTGCCTTAGAAATGATTGGTATCCCTCCTCTTGGGTCTTCAAGGGAGACTCAAGAAGCTTGTGACTCTGCTCTTCCAGGAAGACATAGACCAAAACTTACAGAGGCAGATCAGTAGAAATACAGAATCTCTTGTGATCTTCCTTCAAATTTCAGGTAGCTTCTGCTCAAGGATAAACCTCAGAAATTCACCTTGAGGACTTCAGCTTTACAAAAATAAGCATTTATTTTTGTATTTATTTTATTTATTTATTTATTCAAAATGGCTCTCTGAATATTGGAAGATATTTATTTATTTAGGTAGGAATATTGTCTCTATTGTATCTTCATTAATATTTGTTCTGTTTTACTGTAAACCACCCAGAGTCGCTCTTGAGCGAGATGGGTGGTGACAAATTTGAAATATAAATTAAATAAACAAATAAATTTGCAGGACTAACTTTAAGAAACTCGCTAGTTTTATTTAGGCGACCCTCCCACTGGCTTCCTTCAAAAGTTCACTTAGATTTCACTTGAATAAGCATTAATCCCTGTGTTTTGAAGATCATTTTTGATAAGAACTCTTCCAGATTTATTTTAATAGCCTGTTACTTCATTGGCTGCATTCAAAATGGGTTGGTACAGAACCATCATCAATATTAACAGCAACTGAGTGCTATTTTATACCCCCCTTGGCTGCTATTCCTTGGTGAGTTTGGTGGAGTCTTGGTGAGATTCCTTGGATTATCCCTTTGAGGTCAGAGACGGGGTAGCACGTAGCTGTGAAGGTATAATCTCAGATGTCTTACTCAAAGCAAAACTTGCACCTCACACAGTATCAACTGAAATTAACTATCATTTAATAGAAGCCATCTGCCCCACTGTAGAATAATTGAAGAATGACAGACACAACATTTCTGAATAAACCTGAGGGCCTCTTCTAACATGGAAAAAAGAGGAGATTGCTTTCAAAACAACAATAACACAATAATCTGTAGAGCGTAGCAATAGATCTTCACCCTTATTGAGAGGTGCAGTCTATGATACCCAGCACTAAAGCTAATGATAAGTGTAATAAACCTGTTATTTTGATTTGATGTAATAAATGCAAGCCATTGGGTTGTGCCGAAGCCTTCTGATTTCAAAAAAGCAGCTTAGGGTCAAGATTTTACACCACAGCAGAAGAACTCATTTTCTGCTTTGTCTAAGTGGGAAACGTTCACATGCACAGAGGTAGAGATTATGCCCTTTTGTTAATGTAACTAGAGCAGTGTTGTCCAAACTTGGCCACTTTAAGATGAGTGGACTTCAACTCCCAGAATTCCCCAGCCAGCCATGCTGGCTGGGGAATTCTGGGAGTTGAAGTCCACTCATCTTAAAGTGGCCAAGTTTGCACAACACTGAACTAGAGACTTCAGTCCATTTGCCCTTCACAAGATATGATACAGACCTAGGCCGTATCTTACAATGTGCCCTATATCATCACTCGTGGGGGAATCTCCTGTATCTCCTTCTCCTCACCAGGAGTGGGATGCAAGATCAAGGAAGACGAGAGTGCATATCAGGGGCCCAAGAACATAAACATAGTTCTACAGATACTATGAAATGTCTGCCTTCCCCATTTGCAGGATATTGGGTCACTGAGCAACATGACCTGTTTGTTTCTTTTCTGTGATGGTGCCCGTGTTTTCTACAATGTCCTAGAATGGCGCAAAGTGGCATTCTTTGCAAAAGAAAAATGGTAGATAAAGAGTTACCAAAAAATAAAACAAAACAGAAACAAAAGACCTCTCCATTGCTACTCCCTGCTATGGGAAATAACACAATCCCCCAGCTCCATATTACATGATTTATCAAAATGTGTAAATTGGCTCTCAGTTCAGACGTAATTAATATAAGGAGGGAGGCAAGCCTTCTAGAAAAGCATACACAGATACTCAAATAGGACGATGGTTGTAACAGTGATATTTTACCATCGTACAAACCACTGCAGCAGAGCAGACCAATCACATTCACATGATCTTTCATTCCAGCTACATTAAAAAAAAAAAAACAGCCAAAGATTTTGTAGTTTCATAATTGACACAGGGAGAAGGAGGCAAACCCCAAATGGCTGAATGTCTGGGCAAATGGCTGCATTCAGATGGCATGACATCCTTGCAGATGCAGAAGGTCAACTAGTTGACTACGTCCATCCATCCACCCATGTACTCATCCATTCCTTGCAGGACTATATCTTAGGAGTTCATCTCACTGTATCAGGGATGTGCAATGTTGGAAACCAGCTTAGCCTATGCTGGAATGTTTTAAAAAATGCAAGAGTGCAGTAAGATCAAAGGTAAAATAAGAGAGCCAGTTTACTGGTTAAGGCACTGGGCTAGAAAGCAGGAGATGGTGAGTTCTAGTTCTACCTTAGGCATGAAAGCTGGCTGGGTGACTTTGGGCCAGTCAGTCCCTCTCTCTCGGCCCAACCCACCTCACAAGGTTGTTGTTGTGGGGAAAATAGGAGGAGGAGGAGCAAAGAGTTTTGGGAATGTTCACCACCCTGAGTTATTTATAAAAAATAATGAAGTTGGGATTAAAAAAAATAAAAAAAAGATAAAAAACCAAAAATATATACCTTTAGAATGTGGGATTACACCCCAATGGAAAGACAGTATTGATGAAGAGGTCAGCCACAAGGAAGACAGATGGTTTGCAAGCATGAATGGCCTGATATTCAATTATGTGTACTCATCACCACAGTTGTCATTAAAAGAAAACATGAAGAGCTATTAATTAGGTCCAAATACTTCTGTCTTTCATAATATATTATACTGTACCCAGGGATATTTCCATCTTTAGGAATGTGCAGATTGACTGAAGGGAACAGAATTTCAGAATCACCTTCTCACAACCCTTTCTTGCTCCAGGGTGCCCCCAGATTTCTAGAAAACAGATCTGAAATCACCTGCAACTGCCGTTTTTTAATTGATTCCGCTGGAACTCTGCATGCTCACACTCTTTTCACAGATCCCATTGTAATTAATAGGATTTGTGCAAAAGTACATCACAGATATCTCCTTTGCATTTCAATATTCAATTAAATTGCATTGAATGTGTGCATCCAGGAGAACTTCCTGGGAGACTGGGATGTACATATGAAGCTGCGCTGATAGAGACACAGAAAAGAGATCTTTGGTTTTCAAGATCAGGGGAAGGAGAATCCACATTGACTAGTCCTGGCAGAGAAAGCTATGTCCTTTAAGTGGAAAGAGGATTGCAGTAAAGACAATATTTTTCCAAAAAGAACATTGCAGTAGGTCCCACAGTGATGAGTGCACCAATTCCTTCTCCCACTAATCCTGCAGATTCTATAGGAGAAGTTTTGACACAGCAGGATTATTTATCTGGCTGTGCATTAGAACTAGTAATGCTGTTAAGCTAATTAACAGCATTCGTTAATATCTTTAAATTACCTGTGATAGCTCCCAGGCAAAAACCACCTCATAGCAATAGCAATGGCATGGGCCCATCTGCCTTGGCAATGACATGATGTTCATTTCACAGTTCATTAGAACACTCCAGAGTGATTCTCTCCCCAAACTGCAGCCTCATCTGAAAGAACAGCCCTTGCTTTCTATTGGAGAGACAGTCACCTCGACGAAGATATTATCAATGCCAAAGGCTGTTTCATTGGCTCTAGTTTTATTTTGCCCTTTGTAAGAAGCGCTGAAGACCCTAACCTTGATCCTTGCCACTCTAGACATACAACAGAATACAATCACTATCATTAAATATGGACTTGTCCAGAAGACCATTTGCTACATGGCAATTCAAAGTGTCCTCTTAGACCTACTGGTATCAAAAACATTCGCTTCTTTCACTCCATTCTGGAAAAGCTAGCTGCTCTGGTAGAGCTGGAAGACCACAATATTGTATGATAGGATTCCAGAGTGAGGCTTCCTCTCAGGCTAACATATCCCTCTGGAAATTTATGCAACAAGAGCCTAGGGGGAAAAAGGTAAAAAAACAGAACAAAACAAAGACCTTATCAAAATCCACTGGGTATTACTTAGAAACTTAAGCAACATTTTTTACTTCTTTACTTTTACCAGACCATTCCAGACTTTTTCACTTGTGATAATTAGAAATGACCCTAAAGAGTCTGGGGGGGGGGGTTCTCCAAGAAGAAATTCTGCTGAACTGCCCCAATGCACTTTTTGAGTAAAGAACTAAGCCTCTTGAGGGTCTGTGCTCATAAGGCTTAGATCGACAGAGCTTGCAGCAGGGCAGAAAGGTGAAGGCATGTCTTTCAAAGCCGCTTGCCAATATTGTCTCTTCCTCACCTCCCACTGCCCTTTCACCTCAGAGGTTTATCGTTGTGTCCTCTCTGACTTCATGTACTTCTCAGGTTTTGGGTCCCCCCCTTTCTTTTCTGCAATCCACCCCACTTTAGGGGCCACAGTTCTGCAAAATTCCATCATGCTCATCTTGTTAATTGACAAGATTCATTCTCTGTTGTTGGCTTTCCTCGGCTTCACTCAGCATTCTTGGCACACTCACTGCTGAGTATCTTTCTTAAAACCATCTGTCTGGGAATGGAGGCTCTCCTTCACTGGAGCTCCAGAGATGGCAAAGAGAAAAGAAGAAAAGGAAAATGAATGGGAAGAATCAATGTATTCTACCTTCCAAGGCTGCACAGTGACATACCATGAAGGTTTCAAGGATGAATATTAATCAGCTGTTCCTAATGTTCAGTCTCGCTAGCCCATTTAGCACCAAGATATTTAACAAGCCATCAACTGGTCCAAGCAAGTTAAGCAATAAAACAATCAAGTAATAGAGAGTGAATAAAATTGTACAACATATGCCCTTTACTGCAGAAAGCAGGAAGTGTGTTGAAAAACCAAACTTCATTGAGAACAGAGTTTCTTGTGAGGAGAAAACTATACAATGTAGTATCCAATCTACCTTACTGAAAGTCCCATAGGATTCTAAGCTAAAATACACAGAACTATCCAAAAACTGTAATCACATCCTTCCTGCAAAGTATCTTATTTTAATGATCTATTATTTCTTCATATAATTTATTTCCTATACAAGTGCTTCTGAAAGGGATTTACCATAAAAGTATAAAAACAAATTTTTAAAGGAAACAAAATCACAGACCTGTGGATGGAAGATGGAAATAATCCATCCAACATTCATAAAGGAGAGGCCTCGTTAAAAGAGTCAGATGCAAGAGAGCATTCAGAGTGCAGGTGCCATCTTTGAGAAGCTGATATTCAAGTAAATGATCACATGGCAACCTGGGGCTCTATGCAATCTCCTTGAGTGATCTTTAGTGATCAACCAAGGTTTGCAATACTGAAAGCAGTCTACCAGGATAATGCTGGCAGTAATTTTAGAGCTGCCACTTGTTCTGTTAGGAAGTTTTTCTATTTTGATAGTGCTCTAGACAGGAGGGATAGGCATCTAATTAAAGGGAGACTAAATCACAAGGAATGAAACTAGGATGAAATCTGGAACAAGATTCCCCTGGAGATTCTGATGTCTCCCACTCTGCTGTTGTTTAGAAGAGCTGTGAAGACCTGGCTCTTCGCTCAGGCCTTCAGCGAGGGAAAGTGAGACCCCTCACTTCATTGTGCTTGCCATCTTGTTTCACTGATTTTATTGTAATTTCTTTGATTGTTGTGAGCTGTCCACTGTTACTGAGAGTTGGGCAGTATACAAGTTTAATAAATAATGATGATGATGATGGTCATCATCATCATCATCATCATCATCATCTGGATAGTGGACATTGCAATGCCTGGAGGCAGCAGAATAGACGAGAAAGAACTGGAGAAAATCACAAAACATAAAGACCTGCAAATAGAAATAGAATGACTGTGGCAAAAGAAAGCAAAGATAGTACCAATAGCAATAGCACCTTGGATGCAATCCCAAAATATCTGGAGCACCACTTTGAACACCATCAGCATTGACAAAACCACCATCAGTCAATTGCAAAAGGCAGCTTTACTAGGAACAGCTTCCATCCTGCAATGATACCTCTAACACCATCGAAGGACAACATCTGCCTATCCCAGGTCCTTGGGAAGGACTCGATAGGTGGATAGAAATGCCAAATCCAGACTAAACATCTGGCTGATTGTGTGACGACTTTCTTCTTCTTCTTCTTCTTCTTCTTCTTCTTCTTCTTCTTCTTCTTCTTCTTCTTCTTCTTCTTCTTCTTCTTCTTCTTCTTATTATTATTATTATTATTATTATTATTATTATTTCTGTTCAAGGAATACAGCTGTGGAGAAAGCAGGCAGCACTTGGAGAGAGATGAACACATGGCAATTTCCCTCCGCCTTCACTTCCACTCTGCAAAATAGTCTACACTGCAATACCTTGCTATTCTAAATAATACTTTGAATTACTCTGCTTTTTTCCATCCTAGATCATATCCCATGATAGCGTGACTCAACATTGCCATTAAATCTCAAAGATCCCGTTCCTGCTTCTCTTCCCAAAGTCCATTTCAGACAGGAAAGTATTTCTCCCCTCCCTTGCATCACACATTGTATAGAAAAAAGGCAATTGAGACAAAAGGACTCAGACCTCGTGTGCTTAACAAATCAGAAGGCAATTCATCTCCTGGAAAAAAACATGTGATGTTTACATTATTAAGTCAAAACTTCAAAGCAAATCAGGGGCAGAAAGAAAGAAGCCCATTTTCATCAATTATTACTGAGCTGAACATAATTTTTCAGTCACTGCCGAATGGTAAATGGCAGCTTCTGTGCAGCCAAAAATCTTTCATCATCACATTGACTAATCAGATATTAACTTCTTGGAATTATGAATGACACTGTGGAAAGAATGTTGAGAAGGGAGTGAGAAACAAGTCGGGGAGAGAAAAGGAAAGATTCAGTTGAATTAATTGCAGAAAGAGGGGGAAAAGCGGGGGAAAACAGGCATGCCAATATTCAGTAAGGTTAGGGACCAAAAAAAAACCACAACAAAAAAACACAACAACTTGGTCTTAACTCTCCTGTCTTCTTGCGCTGAACTGCTCTTAAGCTGAAGTATGTGTAGGAAAGGAAAAAATGTATCTTTTTTCCTTTTTGCATAAATCAATCTTTTGGACCTTCCTGCCTGCCTGCCTGCCAGGTGTTGTCCAACAAATCAAGATGGTGGCCCCAATGTGATCAAAGCTCTGCCTGTGTTTTATATATGTCACAGAATAGGATGAAAGTCAACCCTGCAGAGCTGATACAGGAAGGAGAGATTTGCTCAAAGTTGAAGGAATCTGATGGTTTGCTTAGTGCAAAGCAGATGACTTGGGCAAACAAAGTTTGAGGAACAATCCAAAGTTGTTTTTCACTCTGAGTTTCCTTCTCTGCAACCAGTTAATAGTAGACTGTAAGTGAACAATCTACGTCTAGGTAGGACTGGGGAAATCTGCTTGTCATCATTTGGTTCCATTTCTACCCCCCTTCCCCAAAACCATGAAGAGATGTATTGCATCTTAAGGGCAAATAATACAGTAAATATGTGATGTTACTTTGTGTGTGTGTGTGTGTGTGTAGCAAGAGAGTAACATCACACCTCTTTAAAAATGCTTGTACAGATTGCACATTCATTTCTCTTATAAGAATGGGCATTTTTCTTGAATTATAGTATACTATGGTGTGTACAAGTCCTAATTTAACCATCTTTCAAAAGGCAAATTTTTGCAAGAAATTCCCTTAGACATTTTTATGGGCTATTTTGGCTCATGTCGGCATTGTGCACACCTGTTTAATGGAGAACAACACTGCAACATACCAAAAAAATGTGGATTTCAAAGAACCTCTTGTTTAGACTTGTATATTGATTTAAAAATACAATTAAGCATTTTTTTAATTAACAAATTTCATTGTCACCCCTACAGCCTCACTTTCTGTTAACACTGTATTAGAGCTATAAAACTTGAGTATCACCTAAAGCAAATTTGGAAGTGAGGACAGAGCGCTCTGGAAAATAGATAAAGATAAAGAATGTTGAAGACAATCCAAGCAAATTTTCACAGAAATGTACACATATCTCTTTGTTATCGCCTGATGATATATAAAGTAAAATTTCAATGTTTAGGACTCTCGCAGAAGGCCCAGTAACCTACAAATGAAAATGTCATGATGTTTCTGTAATAAAATAAGTGGCATTTCCCCCCCCACAAAGCCTTGTTTTCGGGTTTTTGTTTTTTTTAATTTTTAACCTTGGAGTACTGTACCTCTTGAGAGATCCAGAATTTATGAAAGTGATCCAAAATATCTACATTTTTAATATATTTTATTACCATATTTACTTTACAATGAAGAAAAATAGTTTTGCCAGGTTTGCCAACTTCTGAATAGAATAAAAGCAAAAAATGTGAAGAGTCTAATCACAAAATACTATGTTTATGACTGTATACCCATCAGGAAGTTATCAGCTATTTTAATCATTTCCAGTACAATGAACCTTGGACACATAGAGGGAAAAAGGAGTATATTAATGCTTGTTAAATGGCGAATGACATTTTTTGAGTGCAAAAGCACATTCCTACATACGACTTCAATGATAATGGCAAATACACATTTTGAGTGAAACCAAACATTGTCCAGATTGATTTGTCCAAAATGGACGTTGTCTATTGTTGGTACAAAGTTGGCTATTGCCTGAAGATTGGACAAAGCCACATCCAGAAGATGTTGTCAATTGAATCCCAAGTCTGCTGACTCAAGGTCCATTAAGTTGAGGGTTTCCTGTATTTCACAGATGCCAATATGGTGTAGTAGAACAGAACAGAATTTTTTTAAGGTCAGTGACCAATTCAAAATAAAAAGAGAGAGAGGAATTATAGTATGGTGCAGTGGTTACAGTAATATAAGAAGACAGGGAAAGCCCCATTCAAATCAACATCAAGCTATACATACTGAGTGACTTTGAGTCAATCTCTGATCAGTCCCTCTCTCTTAGTCCAGCTTACCGCATGGTGATGCACTAGGTATCAGCTCCTGGAAGGGAAGACTTAAATCTAATAAATAATAAGAAATCTTCAACCTAGTACTAATCTGAAACTCTGATTTCCTTACCTTTACTAACACTTAGGAGATCATGGGTGGAGAGAAGCAAAAACCTATTTAAGTATTTTGTGTATGTGTGCGTGTGTGTGTTTGCATGCTGAAATTCTTAGTTCTAATCCTTGCTACCTCTAGATTATGGCGAGGGAGTAGGAATTCCTGCCTGAAATCCTAGAAAGTCCTGTGAGTCAGTTTTGAGGTTATTGGGCTTGAGAGTCCAAGGCACTGGTTCATTAATAGGCAACTTCCAATGCTCCTGAGTGCTAATTTGAGCAGAGTAATCCTTGTACCAGCCTTCTTTCATCTATCTCAGCATACAAGCTTAAATTTCAGATCATTAGTCACTCAGGAGTTCTCACCCCTCACTGAAAAGCAAGCAGTCTCTCTCTCTTTGTTGAAGTCTCAACCTGTCCTCATCTTTCATCACAATTCATTGAGCAAATCATTATCAGCAGCCAAGGCTTTCTGCCAACCCAATGAGATGCACGAGTGATTCCATGCTGAGCCACTAAGATTGATATTCCACCAGAAACACCTGAAGTACCTCTGAAGATGGATTATTCATCGGCACCCTCAGCCACTGCAACATGCATACAGATTATGATGACATAGACCACCAGAAGATCTTGGTGAAGAAAAGGGATTTGGGGTGGAAACCACAGAAATACAAAACAATCATACAAAAGTCAAATGGGGAACCACCTAGTCTTAGATTTCACACGGAGATCTTTCTGTCTTCCTATTTCCTTTAATTCACTTTTCCTCACCTCATTTGAACTTGCTTGTTTATGTTTCATCTGTGATGGAAACATTTAATCATAAGAGTGGAAGAAATTCAGCCACTTCCTCATTTTTCTTGCAGCTGAGCTCTTCTACCAATAAATTTGACTATTTTTCCTTCATACTTACAATTAACACCACCATCTTCCCCTCACTACTAGAAGCTTATCTGTGTGTCAGTGAAGGAGGGCATGTGGCAGGACTATCTGAAGAAGATGATAAAAAAGTCAAGATGGTGGCCACAGAGGTGTGATCAAAGCACTGCTGTGTCATGTGTGTGTTGTGTGTGTGATGCATGTACAAGGTGGGCTGGGCTTCAATCAATCCATTGCAGCTGCCATCTTGATTTTTGGCAACACCCTGCAGATACCCTAGAATGTGGTTTACTGCACTTGTTTATAAAGCAAAGGTTAAACTCTAGCATTTCCCACTGTCTACAGCCTAGCAGTCATGTAATTGCCCAGTTATTGGACTCCAATGGAGTAGGTGATCTGTTTTTGGTTTTTAAACAAGATGGAAACTGGATCACATGCAGAAGATCTGAAGCTAAATCCTTGGTCTGTCTAAGCTGGCAGAATACTTGACCAAAACTTTGACAGCCAATAACAGTCAAGCTATCTGTACAAGTTATATTTTAATATATAGATTATATGTTGCTATGCAATTCCTCATATACTGTTCTTGTTATCATAAGATTTTTGCCATATGTTTCGTGTGATCTTTCAAAAATTCACTGTAGGTAGCATTCATTTATCCAAAAATTTACAGAAAAAAATATTTTTCTCCTTCTAGACTCCCCAGTACAAAAATACAATGGAAAAATGAACCTATCTTTCAAAAGCTCCATTCTGCAATTACTTAAACAAATAGAGGTTGACTCAGTGTACCTTTGCTTAAGAAGGTCAGCCATGCTCGCAAACTCTGAACTGCCATTTGCAAAGAAAAAGAATAATCAAGGAACAACTAACTGTAGATCCCATTATAGAAGTGAAAAGAAATCAGACTAAGTGATGAAAATATCTCTACAAGCACAGAACGATTATAAGTCATTAACATTTATTTTAGGCACGAATTTTCTGGCTTTTCTTTAAGGATCCTGACAAGATCTACTTTTATTCAAAGCAGCAACCAGATTAAAATTACTGATTTTCTTAATAGGGTTTCAGCATTGCTAAATAATCCAGAAAAGTTACATTAATCCATATGGAATTTTTCATTGGCCCATATAAAAGTTAAGTCACTTTGAGTTGAGCTCTACTCCCAGAGACGTGGCTACAATATGGGAGAATTTTGCTATTCTGTGAGATCATTTCATTGCCCATCCATCATAGATCATCATCTGATATATCATTCTGTGGAGTCTCATGTGAATGGGTGCTTTTGTTAGTATCCTGGGGTGTGCAAAGAAGGAAGGAGGGAGGGAGGGAGGGAAAAGGGAAGGGAAGGGAAAAATCCCAGTCCCTAACAATTTAGGAGGAATTGAATCTGAGCCTTCATCCATTTAAATTTCTCATCCTGAAACTACCTAATTATCACAGAACCTTATCTCTATTTAGCATTCTTCTATCTCCTCTGATTTATTAAGATCCTCTATAAGGAATATACATGCTTTTGTGAGTTAGAGTAGTCAAAAGAGTTGGAGGCCTTTCCTTATGCCAGCAAAACTGGTAATGCATTTCCCCTTTCAGCTGTTACATATAATCGCGTATAAGTTTTATGTTACTGTCTGTTTTGTTACTGTCTGTTTTATTACTGTCTATATGGTATTATTGTCTTAGACATCTTAGTTCTTGTAGGCTATTTCAAGTTACTGACCTTTGGCCATAATAAAGATTCACTTGTTCATACCTACCTCAAAATCTCTCTTGGAACCAGGTGGAAAATATATTTTGTTGAAGAATTGCTCTAACATTTATCCCTGATTCTGTTTAAGAATAAATGGGATTTGGTATATTCTTACTGAAAAAAAAAATTCCAAAGGAAGTCTCAATTAACTGCACTGGCGAAATTCAAAAGGTACAGCTTTTGCCAGTGTGAAGAGGAGCATAATACCTTTTTTCCTGCCTGAGATGCTGTTATTGAAAAGGAGGAATTTATCTGGGAAAAGGAAGATGCCAACTCTTAATCTGACACTACAAACATGATTTGACTTTTCAAATCCCAGGATTCTGTTTTGCCTGTGATGGTAAATTCTTAGACGACCTTATTGAAAGAAAATTCTCATCACCACCAACCAATATTCAGACTAACAAACAAGAACCAATCCCTTGCACCACCCAGAACATAAAGTGTCCTGCCTTAAATATTTCCTGGTGCGCTCTGTGCAATTCTTTGGAAATAATTTGGAAAAGATGCTTTGGAGCATACAGGAGCATGAAATTGACGTCTATCTGCATCCCTTTAAAGCAGCTGCATCTTCCTCTGGGATACTGAGGGCTTCTGAGGCTGCTATGCAATCCCAAGAAAAGACACAAGTGCTTTAAAGAGTTGCAGACAGGTGTTATTTTTGCGCTCCCACATGCTCCGAAGCATCATTTTGGAACTGAATGCATAGCTCTACTCATTAGCACCGGTGGGCATGGCTCAAGGGCTTTTGCTTTGGAGACCTTTCACTTAGGGTAGTTAACGTGTTGGAAAAGAGGCGAAAAAAAGAACAGATGAACACAGCTATGCATTACTAGTTTCTTCTCTGCACTAGAAAGGTTATACATGAACAATCCTGTTCAAATAATTACCTTTTGATCATGAACGCAACACACTCGTTCCTACAATCAGGAGAATCAGGCAATAAACGTTTCCTTGGATCAGGGTGCACCGTCTAATTGCCCTTGTGCAAAAAATGTTCAGGGATGTGATATACAGTGAACCAAGCAGATCAAAGAGAAATCGTCTTCTTCTATCATTCCATTATATTTTCTATATTCAGATTACTCCTTCCTCTAGTCTGAAGTGGTCCAGTTATTTCCTTTTGGATACATAAGTTCTGCATGCCTGGTCCTCTGGCTGCTTCTCCCTCCCAGGAGTTCTTACCAAGGAAGTGTGAGTGAGTGATAAATTAACAGAACTGAAAGGATCGATATCTGAAGCTCTGCCACCGATCCTAGGACAAAGTGGCTCATGCCGAACGATTAGTGTGCATATATGTTTCTCTGAATGGAAGTTCTGGAGCTTTTTATGATGCAGATTAAAAGTAAATAACAGAAGGGATAACTGGAAGGGGGGGAGGGCGGAGAGGAAATCTCAGAGGGTTACAGCAACATTTTAATAAGCAGGTTAAACCCTCCCAATATAAGGAGAGGAAATATATTTAAAATGGATGCATTGCACACCCACCCACAAAATATACCCTTTTAATGCATTTCAATTAGCAGCACAGGAACTACTTTTGAACTGAAGTGATTTGTTTTCACAGCTTTTGATTAAAACCTATTTTGAAAGAGGGTTTTAATGCGATGCCTTCCCTTCTGAAAAACACAAACACCCACTCCTTACTCCTATTCTGCTGTATGAATCCTTGGGGATCTGCAGAAACCGACTTCTTTTAATTCCTGCCAATATCATCCCACCTTCCAGCAAGCTGATGCTGGATGCTCCCAGGACTCATCTCCAAAGGGGACGCGCTATTTTTGCAAAGCACGTCTGAATCCCTCCTGACACGTCACATGTGCTGCGAAAGCACAGACCGTTTGAAATCATTACTGAACATTACGTGTGCAATTGGCTTAATTGCACTTCATGTTCTCTATTCAAAATCATCCCCTCGCCAAAGCCATAGAAATTAATGCAGAGCTGAATCACCACTGCAAGCACAAATGGCTTAATTCCACAGCAGCTTGCATAATTAACGCACCGTTTTGTTTAGGGATCTGATGAGAATATTCTCAAACCTGCTGCTTGTTCAAGACGCTTAATTGCACAGAAAAATATGAGCTCTCCCCCCCCCCCACCATAGGAAGGGATGAGTATGGACAATTATAATATTCTGCATTAAGAAGCAGCAGTGCATTCAAAAACGCAGGACACACATGCATTTCCCCATAGGAACATGTGCAAATCTCTTGTCACGATGGCACCGTGCCTGAACCTGTGCAGAACCTGCCCATGAAGGAAACATCTATTGGCAAATTTGGAATTGCAGTGAGACTCTTGGGTTTAGATAAGCTAGATACGATGGTTGGAATTTGTGTTCCTCTATTTAAATTAAAACTTGTGCTCATTTACCTGTGATGTACAATATGAATGAATATTGGTGTCAATGCATATACTTGGTTCTTGCACATTTAAAGACGTCCACATTCAAATGAACTCAATTTGGATTAGAAATCTATTTAAATACTTGATTAAAAGTTTTTTTCTCCCCCCCCCCCCATGTCAATTAATGGCTTTTCTTTCGGGGGAAAAAAGAAGGGAGAGCAAGGCATCACAGGAGGGGAAAGTGATAAGAATATTTTTACCCCACAGTTTTGAAACTAAAGGGTAATAATAATAAAAATGAGTAGGCACACTTTAAAGGCTCCTCCATTAGCCAACTTGAGATACTGTGCCTATTGTTGCTACAAGGGGGAGATTATTTTCTCAGCCTGCTGCAGGTTGATAACAATTTCATCCACTGGCCAGAAAGCTTATTAAAGAGGCAGAAATAGCACAAGGAACCAGGATGCACATGTCTCCTTCTGGGAGAGCCTACGCAGACGCTGGCTTTCTGATAAATTCGGCAACATGATTTTTAAGGCCCTCAGAGCCACTTCAGGCAAGGGAAGACAAAAACAAAACCAGTGAAGAACTTTGCTGGCCAGAAATGAAGCCCTAGCGCAAGGGTGAGGAACATGGCTCTCTCTAGACAGCAACGTGTTCATGGACACTTTCCTTGATGCCCATCAGGCTACCTGTCCCTCAGGATGTTGATTAGTTGTTTAGTTTAAAAACAAAGAAGCTGGTTCTCCCGAGAGCAAAATCCCTCGGCATTTTGGTTAATATGAAGAATGTTTCTGAACCTCATAGAGGTCCCAAAACAATCCTTAGAAAATAAAGATGGTAAATAGCAAAATCCAATAATCATTTAGAAGTGGTTCCACCTACTTAGAAGATAAACACAAAATTGTGGATGGTAGAGAAAACATTCTGGGAATCTAGAGAAGATAGTGGAGAGCAACTGTTTGCCTTCTGGTGAATATGTTGGAGGCCCAAACTCTGCAACTGATCCAGATTTGGGGGGTGGGAGTTTGCTGCATAGTTTAGGTATTGCAAAGAAGCCTCAATACCTCTCCTCTGCAGATCTTTCTTCTCCATCAGAGGAGTGTGAGAAGACACAACCAAGAAAGGTGACCCATTTCTCCATGCCACAATAGCTAGTATGTAAGGGCATAACAGCTGCTGAAGGTTTGTATCATTCTGCAAATCCCACTTTCATTCACTTGTAGGTACTGAATTCTGGGAAGCAGTGTTAGGAATAGGTATCTCTAGCCAAAGACAAGGCAAGACAGGAGGCCATGCTTTGTGTGAGGTTTGCAACCACTGAAGAATCAGGCAGCCATTCTATAAGAACCAAGACTAGATTCCTTCCACCGTTACACCTAATGTGTCCCTCCAGCTCTTCCTCTATGCTATGGGTCTGAGTTCTTTTCAAACAGCTAATTTCCAGTAGGGTGGCATGGATCTGTCTTTCCTGTCTTGTACCCAACTCTTGCACCAGATCAGGCTAGGCCACATCATTTCCCCATTGCTGTTCAAGAGATTCTTTGCTGATCCTGCTATTTACCCTGTTTGTCCTTCTGGTAGTTTGCGGGGAGACCAGTGGGTTCAAGTGCTGTCTGTGCTATCTCTACATAATAGACACATAATGAATGATTTGCTAGCCCAACACAATTTCTTACTGGGAACACAAGCACCTGCCTTTGGTGAATCAGTCCATTTGCCCCAGCACTGTCTCCTCCAGTCAGCAAAGGTTTTCCTTGGTCTTTGAGTTACAGAGAAAGAGATTTCTCAGCCTGAAGTATTTTGAACTGGAACATAAGAGCCTTACTTGATCAGATTCCTCATCACAAGATCTTTGTCTCCCGACAGATATTCACGGTAGGGCCCAAAAGCAACAATTATGAAGCCTGAATGGTTGGAGCTTTAATTTAATATCTTCAACATTTCGAGCTGGTGGTACCTCGGTTCACGAACTTAATTTGTTCCGCGACTCTGGTTGCAACCCGAATTGGTCGCGACCCGAATCAAATTTTCCCATAAGGTTCAGTGTAATTACGGTTAATCCGTTCTGAACCATATGTATTTTTTTTTTTAAACCACAAAAATATGACACAAAATACAGTACGAAGAGAGAGAACGCTAACCTTGCTTGACACGACTTCTGGCGTGGAGGACAGGAAGGCGGGTGGGGAGGCGGTTATTGCTTGGAGGGAGAGTCCCCCTCCCTACAGGAAGCCACGACCACGTGTCACGGCAGGGAAGATGGCCGCGGATCCTGCTCGTCACCCAATCCGGCATTCGCGAACGGAAGCAAAATTTTGTGAACGGTGCTGTTCGTGACCCGAATTGGTCGTGAACAGAAGCGTTCGTGACCTGAGGTACCACTGTATATCCCTGACCAGTGAAGTTACTTTTATGACTACAATTTGTATCATGCTATTGTTAGCATAATCCCCAGTAGTTCCCCCTCCCAATTATTAGTTCTCATCCACACTCCCCTGTCCAGTGCAGGATGTTAACTATATTTTGTTAAGGCAGATCATAATCAATCTGGGCAGGCCTAGTGGAAGCAGACTGGAAGCAATTTCATATTCAGAAACTTCATAAGTAATATTAACATTTTTCATGGATTCAGCCTGACTAGTATTTAGCTATCCTTGAAATATTAAGGCTGAATGAATTCAGCTGATAGAAGAAGTAAGACACTGTTGGTCTGAAATGATGCTAGAGGTATAAGAGTTGAAAAAGCCCATTCCCCCTTTAAAAATTCAGCCCCAGCACCATCTATACAAGATTTCGAAGGACTTTTTGAGGGACAACATTGGATAATGAAGCCCACTTAAATCCCCTTTGGTAAAAGTCCTAATGTTGAAAATGAGCCTCTCTTAATATTTATGTATCCAAGGTAACAAAGACATCAGGTTCTGTAATTCAGCAAGACTATGTATTGTAGCAGAAAAAGGTAACAAAGCATGAAAAAGTTTTTGTTGGAAACTAGGTCAAAGCTTTCAGGATGACAACCCTGACTCCAGTACACAAAGGAGCAATTTGAGACACACCCTGTAGAATTACCATGGCTTCAAGGATTCGAAGATTATTTTAGACGAGGAAACATATGCTAAGCTCCAGAAAACATGATGATTTTACATCGTAAAAAGTGCCACATTTCAGAAAATAAGACTTAATGTTCTGATCATTGTCTGCACCTCAAAAATATACTGTAGAGCTGCAAAAGATGCCGAAGGATATTGAAGCAACTCTATTAAGAGGCAACCCTACACAATATTTTGCTTAGAAGAAGAGGCAAATCAGGGGGAATATTACAGATATATAGAAAGGCACGCATGGTGTGGGAAAAAGTGGATTGCAATATTTTTCTCTCCCTGACTTGATTAACCTGGCCTTATCCAAATTATGTGTGATGTAGCATAGAAAAGAGTCATTCTTCTTTACCTAGTATATAGTTCAATTATGAGATTTCTTTTAAAAAATGCAAGATTTGACTCTTGTGAATGGGGATTTCCTTACTTCATGGTGGGTGAAGCTATCAATGGCCCCTAGCCACAATACTATGGATTAATGTCAGCATTAGCAGTGGAATATCCTTCAGTGCAATTGCTGAGAACAGTAAGTAGGAAGAGACTCATTTCCTGCTTATGGACTTTCTTCAGGGAAGCATGCTGGAGTAGAAGGTATTGGGTCTGATCCAGCTGTGAAGTTCTGCACTAAAATTGGCACCTTCTGCTGGTTCAATGCCTTCTACTTAAAAGGTCTTAAGTAGAGCTTTCTCCGAGAATTATTACCTAAAATATCTTAACTGCAGAAATCAAGAACCGAACCTGTGATTTTTCTGGTTGCAAAGTCCTTGTTCTGCTACAGTGTTGGGTCAGGAGATAAGAAAAAGACAACTTCATGCTTCTTCTATCCAGCTGTGAAGCAGTGGCAACTAGATTTCTTCCTCCCAATTTGACCTAACCAGGTCTTATTCCCAACATTTCAAAATAAGGGAAAATATGGCCCAATCCTTCACTCTAGGCAGAATTCAATGGCAACTTGGTTCTTCTCTCCACAAAATTACTTCCTCAGTGGCTTGGCCTGTTGACTTAATCTACTTGGAGTGTGATTTACTTACTTTCAGCACCTAGCTGATTCTGGCTGATCTATGAAGCCAAGTGTTATTGGCTCTGATTACACTTGGCCAGAAGCTGCTATGGGATTTCCAGAACTGTCGGCTGACAAGTTGAAAAAAAAAAGCCATCCCAGAACTTAATAACAGATCACATCTATTATCATGCTGAGAAAACTGTAAGGATGTGTTCATGGAAGTCAGAATGAGTCAAGCTTAACTCCAAGGCAAGTTGACTTTTTTATGCATGAATAAACCATTTTGAGAGAGACCTTTCTCTATGATTCCCTGGACTGTACTTATCTGAATTGAAAGTCATAAGGAAGGTGCTGTTGATGGTGCCACAATAGTGAGAATGCCAGGGATGGTCCCACTATTATTCTGTTTTTTTATTCATTTTAAAATTTATGGGCCATGTCCTCTGAACTGTTCATTCAGTCAAAAGGTCTCCCAATAAAATATCAATAAAACCATCATCATAACAAAAATCTAGAAAACAAATAATAAAATGCAAAGAAGAAAAAAAATGAACAGAATGGGAAGCATTTGGGTGATGTTTAGATGAACATCCGTAGGAAGGAGTGACAGAGATGGGAGATTAATGCATATTGTCCTCATCAAGGGCAAGATGAAGTATAGGGATAATGGAGAATTTATCTTGGTTTACAACTGCATGTGAACTTACACAATTCACATTCCCCAAATTTGTCCCCAAGGGTGGGCAACTTTTAGTTTAATTTTATTACTTTATTTTTGCAATTTATCTAGCACTTCATGGACTGTAAATGATATATTGATAGTAAAATTAGATTTTAAAACCTCAAGAACATTACAACTATATCTAAGAAACACACACACACACACACACACAGAGGCACTACTCTTTTTCCAAGCATGAATTTCCACAGCCAAGTGCAGCGATGTCACCAAAATTCTTTAGGCCACACGTTTCAGGGGGTTCCTTTTGAGGGCATCAGGCAGGTATGTTGGGTGGGAAAATGCACCTTTGCACCATTTGTAACTGAAAGTCAGCGGTATAATTGATAAGAGTTGCAAGGGGGGGGGGAGATGCACATGACCCCCCGAATGCCCCCTCCTGATATCTGTCAACTGGAGTACATCACTATGTCATCATCCACGTTTTTCCAGAATTTCCCAGTAAATTCACCAATCCAATCATGTGTGCAAAAATGTGTATTTTAAAGATGCACACAGGAAAGTAAATACCACTATGGTGATCTGTTGAAATAAACTCAGTGTTAGAAAAAATGAGAAACTGAGTAAAATTCAAATCAACAGCCCATCCTTACCTCCCAGTTTTCACTCCACTGATCCTGAAACTAGTTCGAATCTGTAGAAAGCCAGAGTTTTCTTTAAGCCTAAATCTGCTTGGCAGTGTTTTAGTTTGCTTTCTCCACCCTTGCTTCATGTTTCTCTACTTGGCCACCACCCAAAGTGTATAAGTTTCACTTTCCTTTGAATAAAATGGATTTATATAATAATGGAGTTTGCTTGGGAAACTTCTTCCTGGTTTTTGGCTCACTGACTCACATCTCTTCCTGAAATGGCCTTATGTGCCTGGAACTGCTTTTCTGAAACTTCCTCTTCCTCTTCAACCAATCAATTTGGACTTGTTCCTTGGTTAGGCAGAGAGCTTGATAAATGTATCTGACGTGGCATCTTGGTTAAGGTGTGGTTTAGACCAGGGAGACCCCACTCTCAGTGTTCATGTGAGAATGGCCAGGTATTCTCCTTGAAATCAGAGAAAGACAAACAAACACACAATGTTTTTGAAAAGGAGCGGAAAAAAGAGATCTTTTTCTTGAGAAAGCTGGTAGCACAAGATTCCTCTGGTACAGATCTTTCCAACTGCAAGCTCCAGATGTATGGGAACTGTACCAAATTGTAGAAGGAACCATGCCACATTATCATCACTATAATTCAGGCATCAGACAGATTATGTAGCAAGGCTTCTCACGAAGATCACAGATGAGCATCCAAAGCAGGGACTTCCAGATCCAATATCCACCCCTCCAAAAGAAAAGATAAAAGGTGAAATACAGCAACCATTTTTTTAGTCCTTCTACCTTGTGGAGGACTAAAAAACAGATGAATCTGAAAGATGAAAGCCAACCAGATACTCCCACAATGCCTTCTTTGCCTTGGCACATAACTACCACAATCATGTTTGTCGCTTCTCTGCTGTCACACAGTTTCAAAACAACCTTGTATATTGTTCCACTCCCCCACAAGGATCCTGCATGGGAACCGTGATTGCCAATGCAGATCAGTCATCAGCTCAGCACCTCTGCAGGGAGCCAAGGAACAGCCCATCGCAATGCTATGCTTCACAGTTTGGGGAGAAAAAAAATAATATATTGCACTCCCATGGGAAAAATTCAGAAGTAGCCAGAATATGTTCCCCCAACTCATCCACATATCTCCATGACTAATGAAGAGAAATTACTGGATTTATTTTATCTGCTAGAGTATCTTTCAGATGTCCTTTTAAAACTGAAAATATATGTCCTTTGCAATGTTGTTCCACAGGGAAAGAGAAATCCTTCAGTGGCAGAGGCTGTGATTCACATCCCCAGTTGCAAACAGGAAGGTTCACAGATGATGAGAAAGGCTCTAAGACTTGGAAAAGTACCAGATGACCACTATCCACAGCCATCTCCAGATATGACTACACTTCCTGGAATTCCCAAATTATTGAAAGGTTTGTCCATCTCTTTTTCAGTAGGTGGGTGGTTTTTACCATGTATTGGGAACATCTCCATGGTTTCCACAAATTTCCCTAGAGATTCTGGAACTTGTCCCTTTCAAGAATGAACACCCTTAATAACTTGGTCATTAATCTGTTAAAAGTTACTTCAGAAGGATTAAATAATAGCATTTATTAACAAGCGCGTTGTTGGCAGCATGTATCTTTGCTAATTATTGTTGCAGATTTCCAGTGGTTCTCGATTTCCTTCTAGAATGACCAGTAGCAAAAAAAGAACAAGTGCAAATAGGTACCGATAAGTTTTGAAGAGGATATAGGTAGCAAGCCCTTTCTCTGTATCATGCTTAAGGGTGCAAGAGTCTTATCGCTCCTGAACAGATTCATTTCGAAGATAAATGAATCTATTCAAGAGAGACAGGATATATACGGCTCTCTCACTGAGTTCTGAACACAGGCCTGCAGCAAGGTTTCTCCATGTCTCAGATATGCTAGAGTGGTTGTACTTAAGCGGAAATCACAGTCCACTCGCTGTGCTGGGAAGCACATCTCACACTATCAAGCTACAAGATGGCAGCATCTAGATGAGCTGAACTACTTCTTCTACAGCTCCTAGACATTAGGGATTGTGCTAATTGGTGACTCTGAGCATGACAGTTCAGCACATCAAATGGGCAACAGGTTGGGGAAGAGTTACCATGGGTGCCCTTCTCTACCTTCCCTTGCCTTTGACGGGGAGCTGTAATGGGCTGTGAAAATAGCCTTGGGAGATAAGAGGAAGAGCCACGGCACAGACAATGAGATCTGATCCAAAGGAGGGGTGGGGATGGAGAAAGTGCTTCAGAAGGACCCTCCTTTCTTTTCGTGAGAATAAAAGTAAGGGAGCGGAGATATACTTTCAGACTTGCAAGATTCTGTAACTGTAACCTTACAATAAAGATAGTATTAGTACTCATGGTTTTGGTTTCTTGTTTGGACTACCTTGAAGGGCTGATATTAGCTGTTTAAGTTTGCTGTCAGCTATTTACCATTCATTAACTGCCTTTGCAGTCTGGTAATCCAGCAACTTTTGGATGATGTTGAATAATCTGATACATTAAGACGTACACGCTTTCTTTCTTAGTCCACCTCCCATCCCAACCTGTATGGCAGAATGGCACAGAAGGCACACGAGCTGCCTAAGGCACAGCCAGTAAAAAAGAAAGCTGATGCCACAGAGGGAAGCTCCCTCCTCCAAGGGCATGTCCTGCGGATGCAAAACCCATGAGATAATGGTAAGGGGTGAAGAGACGTGTATTTCTAAAGGGGGAGAAAATTCATAATGATAACAAGGGTGGGAAAACAGCCCTGTGAAGTGCTTCTTGCAAGGGAGGTATCACATAACATCCAGCCTCTTTTAGGAGATGTGGAGAAGGCCGTCTGGCATTCAGGAGGCGATTAATTAGCAAGATGCCTTTGCTGTTCTCCCAAGGGGATTCTGAAAAGAGCTGTAGAAATTATACTTGGGCTGAAATCAAGGGGAAGGGATGGGTAAATGCATAATCAGGGAGGACCCTGGTAGGGTGAATTTTGCTGGATTGCCTCCATTCAAGAGACAGAAGATGCAACAGTAGGCAGTCCAGCTAACAAGACCCAGCAGCAGTTATAAGTGGGAAACCTGTATTTAAGTTGCAAGGCGCTTCCTCCTTTAGTTCTTACAAATTCCTATAAGTGACTTGAACTGCACTTTGTGGGCACACACCACTTATATACCCAGAGATGAGAAATTAGCCCTCTCTTGGATTTCATACTCTTCCAAAGGCTGTAAAATGGTTCTTGTCTGTTTAAATGGATTTGAATAAATATTTGGAATTAAACACATTTAAATTCATGTCTCCTTCCCTTTAGAAGCCTGTTGCCAAGGTCATTTTACTGGTAAGGCCCTCCCAATTTACTCTTGCTATTAGTTCGACTGTCTGGAATACCAGGTGCTCCCATTAAAATCCAGGTCCTGCACCATGAAGAACTTTAAAGGTGACAATCTGCACCTTGAGTTGCACCCAGAAGCTCACTGGAAACCAATGCCATTCTCAAAGATGTATTACAGGGGTAATCCAAGAGGCACATGAACAGCTATATTCTGGATGAGCTGTAGCTTCTGAATGCCCTCTACCTGGGCAGCTTCATGTAGAGCTCATTGCAATAGTTCAAAACAGCAGGAGCCAAAGCCACGAGTGACCTTGAGAACATTTTCCTTCTCCAGAAAAGGTCATAATGGAACAGAGTGATTCAGATGGTAGTGGACTGTCCTTCACTGTAGGTGTTTAAACAGAGGCTAGATAGCCATCTGTCAGAGATGCTGTGGTACTGGGTTCTTACACTGCGCGGGAGGCTGAACCAGAAAATCTCCAAGATCCCTTTCATTTTATGATTTAATATTTTGCAGAAAGGCTGAGGACTGCATCAGGAAGGCGACAATGCAAAATGTCAGATACACAGGGCTGATCTTTCATCTTTTTCCTGGATTTAGGGGAGTAATTGGAAAGGAAAAAAATTATTTCACAAAGTTATTTGAGGACCTGTTTTTGTGTCTGTTTCCAACCTCAAAGCAATGAGAAATGGTACCACTGCAAAGAAAAGTGACTGATGTCAAGAAGTCTACCCCTGATAGGACAGAATAGAATACCTTTGGGGCTGACATGAATGCAAAGCCTCTGTTTGTCAGACAACTTCTGTTGATTCCATATCACTGATTTTGGAGGATCATTTGGTGTGCTTCATCCAGCAGAGCAAGAAAGAAAAATGAGAGGGAAGGTCTGTGACTCATTTCATTTCCTTGATTTGTCAAGAGGGGATAATAGTTTTGGGGATCAGTAAAAACTTAAAACCATTTTGCGTATTGTCAGGGATAAAAAGAAAAAGGTGGGTGCAACAGAGTACTATTATTTTTGTACGCAGCAAGGTGGCAATTAATGAACTATGCTAACTGTTCACAAAGTTTCACATTGCAACCTGTGGTAAAGGTTGCCAGAGTGGGTCAGAAAAATGACCTGCTCCCTAGTTTGTTTTCATTTATTTTCCCTTGGCTGGGAAAAAAAAAAAAAGGTTTAAAAAAGCCAGAATTTAAAAATCTATACAATAGACTGTGCTAAGATAGGACCTTGAGCAATCCAATTAATTAACACAAGTCTTTTTGACATCCTCCCAGGCAGAGTTTAATTAGCAGTAGCCTGACCACAATTGTGAAAAGCAGCCCTTCTTCTCTTTGCCTTGCCAATATGCCCTGTCACATTCCACCCACCTACAACTGTAAGACTGTGAGAAGGGATTTCACTAATTTCCCTGCCAAGAAGTCAAGAAGAGCTTTCACAGTACAAGGATGGCACTTGGTGGTTGAGCATCCGTTCAAGGAGAAAGCAAGGAGCAACGTATTTTTCTTGACCTGTGGAGTATTATGGTAACTTAAACAAGCATGGCGTATCGGTGGCAGATCTTTTTTTCCTATGAAAAGAAACCATCTCAGCGAAAGAAATAAGCATGTTCAGAAGCCTTCTGCTCTTATAGGAGTTGTGTGGCAACCATGGAGATGTTGAACTTAGTTGTCTGGTTGAGAAAAAATAAACACATGCAGCTTGTAATGGAATTTGGAGTTCGATCTTTGTGAATTCCAGGGCAAATTGACTTGATCTGCAACACCCAGGTTTAGGTAACCGATTTCACACTCTTTGGAATTGCAAACTAGTTTTTGCTCCCAAAAAATGCCTCTGAACACATCAAAATGTGTGTTTTATGATGAAACATGTTTATATATACTCTTAGATAAAATACATTTGTCAAGTTAGCTTTTGTGCGGAAATGTTCACAAATCTTTATCAGTAAACAAATTTGGGTGAGGAAATCATTGCCTAACACAGGAATAGGAAAGAACAGACTTATCAAGAAATGCACAGTTTCTGTCAATGGGAATTCAGGAGTTGTCAGAAATAAGGCAACTAGAAGAGCAGAAGGCGTCTGAGCATGTTTGTCTCTTTCGCTGAGACGGTTTCTTTTCCTAGGAAAAAAAGATCTGCCACCAATGCGCCATGCTTGTTTAAGTTACCATAATACTCCACAGGTCAAGAAAAATACGTTGCTGGTTGTTTTCTCCTTGAACAGCCCCCCAAATGAGGCAATGCCATGAGACAGGGCAGGTCATGAACCAAGCTCTCATGGAGAATGTCTAGGGGGAAAAAATGCCATGTTTGTCTGGCAACTCCAGGTGGTTTTGGTGCTTACTGTATATCAGGGTTCCTCAACCTCAGCAACTTTAAGATGGGTGGACTTCAACTCCCAGAATTCCCCAGCCAGCATGAGTTGAGATGGGAGTTGAAGTCCACCCATCTTAAAGTTGCTGAGGTTGAGGAACCCTGCTGTATTTAATGCACAAAGCATCAGGCACAAGCAACCCCTCTCCCCTCTTGCATCTGAAATGTTCATCAGATGCACAATTAATCTCACAAACAGAGGACGTCTCAAAGGAAAAAAAGTTAATGTTTGGGTGAAACAAAAATCCCAGGTTTGGGAAATCTGAGAAGGCAGATAAACCATTGGCTTTCACCCGCCTTTCTCCCACCCCACCTTCTCTACCTGATTTCTTTTCTGCAGAGAACTTCAGTCCTCCCTTCCATCTTGTCTAGTCATCCTATCCTGCTCTTTTCCTTCTCTGGTCAAAGAGTCAAAGAAAGATGCATATTTATCCCACTGGGGAGAGACAGGAGACAAAGATCTGTCAATTTCTAAGGCTATTTTTTGAAAGCTTTCTTTCCCCTTTTCATTGCCTTGTTGTTTTCCACCTGCCTATATCAAATCTTTTAAAGAAAATGCTACCATTAATAATACATGATTTGGTTTGTTCACTTTCCATTCCCTCCAGGATTCCCCTCCCACAAAAAAGGTTGGGTATTCGAGCTGGGGAAAAACTTTGCTTCTTACAGGTTGTTTGGTGTTATGCCTCTCTTCTGAGATTCTTGTCACCCTTCTTTTGATGAAAAAGACATTTGTTTGGAAATTTAGGATAGCATATAATCAACCCTCAGTGTTGACAACAAGGCTTTGAATGCAAACCTTAAACTCTATTTATATTATTGTATATCTGTATAAATGATAAGGGAAGAAAAAGTTTAGTTCACATATTATTCTTCCTTCTTCCCTCCCTCCATTAAAATAGAACAGAAATAAAATCAATCCGATGTTTATAGATTCAGTTTTTAAGTAATTATTGCTGGCCTTCATTCCCACTGAATAAGGGCAACAAAAGTCCTGAGGTACCTTAAAAATTTACATTAAATTTAAGATGCCACAAGACCATTGTTTTTGATGCAAGCGCCCCTCCTAGATCATGGGTGAGAAATGGCTCCAGACAACTAGCGAAACTTTGGTAGATTCAGATAAAGAGGCCCTCTACTTGTACAGGGTGAGAATCAGAGGAAGGAGATAGAAAAAGCTCCTGCCATTGCTGTTTTTCTGGAAGGGAGGACTCTGGGGGAGGGGGGGAAATGTGGAACCCCTGCCCTGAGAATGCAGACCTTGCATCTCAGTGAGGCTGCATTGGCTAATGGGCGGAGGACCCTCCCACTTCAAAGGGGGAAGCATTGGGCAAATACTTACGTTCCTTCTGGTTTGAAACAAGGAACTTTTCTGCTACGTCTTTTTTACCTGGCCAGCTGTGCTGCTTCTTATGATGGTTTTATATAGCATCATGTCTGTTTTTATTGTTTTGCCCCATATTCTTGCACCTGCTGATTTTTGTCAGGTTATTATGCTGATCTTATACTGTTTTATCTCTCCCTCTGTGTGTGTGTGTGTGTGTATACACACACACACACACACATACATACATACATACCAGTCTGTGGTGCCTTTGCACAGTGTCCAAACAAGCAGGGTCCCTGGGTGGTCCAGAAGTGTAAGGAAGAATCCTTCCCAGCCACATACTCCAAACGTAAATGGAACGTCCTTCACAATACCATCCGTGTAAGACTGTCATCACCTGCCAACTGCAACCCCACTGTTTTTGCAGAGTGCAAGGCCACCTCACAGTGCCCTGTCAGCACCAACTATGGCTCAGACAAAGCAGTCACACCTTGCCATGGCCAATTAGGGCTTGAGCATCTCAGCTGCTATCTGGTTTTAGCCCTAATCAGCTGCCTGTCCTTATCAATAATTAGCTGGAGGCAAGGGAAGAAAAATGCCAGGTTACAAGCTAATATTTCCCACACACTCTAGTGTCATGAATCATGCTGCTTCGAAATCTGCCACCAGCAATAATAAATGGGGAGAGAACAATTACCACCGCTAAAATAGCTACATTCGTATTATTTAGAGAGCAGCTTCCCCCCCCCCTTTTTTTGTGTGTGTGTGTGCAATTATTTTGTGGTTATCTTGCAAAGTCTTTCAGAAGAGGAGCTATATCCAGGATAGAAAACGGATGGTTCCAGAATACAGGGGGTGCTTTTCGCATCTCGGGACACAGATTCCTCAGAATCCTCCATCCTCACTAGAGCAGGCAAGCCCATTCTTGCTGTCTATGTAGCTGAGCAGAAATTGCCTCCTCTTGGAAGATGGAGTGGTGACTATGTGTTCCTGATGTGACAAAGAGAAGGAAAGAGCCATGCAGATATGATATGCCATTCGTTTTTAGCTCTGTCTCCATATTCTCTTTTCTCAGGTTTACATCCTCTGAAATTTTGTCTTTCTGGCTAGCTTCCTGTTACCTCTGTCACTGGAAGCACTGTTATCCTCAGGGGGATCCTTCTCAATCAAGGCAGGCCACATAGACTTTCATCCTACAAAAGAACTGAATCTGTCATAAGCGTGGTGAGTCGAGAGAGGTTACCAAGAAGCTGGAGTGAAGCTAAGTTGCTCCAAACTGTTCTTGGCATAATGTCAAAATAAAGTTGTTAATTGGTGTGAGAGAAACTGCGGGCAACCCGTTGCTTGTAGACTAAGCTGCCACCAAGCTCAGAGTAAGTTAATTCCCACCTTGGAAAGGGGAGCTTTGAATTCATTTCATTGTGTGAGGAGGAGATGCAAGATGAGCAAAAGGTCTGTCTTACTGATAGCTCTTCATGGAACTTAAGATTTTTTTTAAAATCTAGACTACATCCTTACAATAATTCTATAACCTGCATCTCATACTTTTTAACTATCTATTTCTATAGCTTCACTGCATTTTTCTGCATGTATGTTTTGGGTTTTCTCATGTATTTGGGAACTGAGAAATCTGTATAATCAAATATTATACTGCAACATAGTTTTTTCATAAACCCCTACTTACTGAATAGACTAACCATAATTATACCATTGTTCATCATGCCTATAGTCTGAAATGATTCAGTCCATGAAAGCTTCACAAGTTAACTGCAACATACAGAAGTCTTGGCAGATTTTGTATGATTATTAAAGCCATACGTGCTCCAAAAAATGATTTGAAAAAAGGTGTTTTGGAATCTGTTGACACCATCTCCATGTCAGCCTGCAGAAAAGACATGGTTGATTTCAGGAGTCATATCATAACCTTTTACTGGAGGTGTAAAGGGCAATTGGTCGTTGGTGGCATAGTTACAGATTCATCTTTATTCAACGGGGCTTGTTCCTCTTCAGTAACACCTTCTAATTTTTCTGTAATAACAAATAACTTTATAACTTCCTGAACCCATTCATCTCTTAAAATAGCCATTGATGCATTTATTTCCTTCTAGTGCCCTCTAGTGTCCAACCTTCACAGTCATCTTATCAGTTGCTTCCAAATATAAACATAGACATTTTCCCACTGGAAGGATTCTTTCAATTAACTTCAAAGTTTTACATCAAGTCCATCTGAGCCCTTAATCTCTTTAAAACTTTCTAAAATCAACACTAATCATCCTTTTGCTGTATATTAATTTTTTTTTTTTTTTTACAAATCTTTAAACTTGTAGTTAAAACCTTTTTTTTTATAGGATTGAAGAAAACTCACCCAGTGATTTCAGTAAGACTTGCCAATCTGAAGGTTCTCAATCTTTAAGAAGCAACAACAACAACAACATCAACAACAAAATTCAAAGTGATTAAGAGGTGAGCCTCAGTTGAACCTAGAGTCTGTATAGGCTACGTTAGAGGCTATAAGCTTGGGGAATCCTGTGACTCCCAGCCAATCACAAGCTGACCACAAAAACACAGTTCCATCTGCTCACAAAAACAACAAAGACAGCTGTTTGGAGTACATGTGGGTAATCTTAGATCTCTCTCTGGAGAGATTTCAACAGCCTGAATCCAGCATTTCTACACTGATTTTGGCTGCAATGTTGTCCTTCTATTCTAGGGGTATCAGTTCAACATGGCGCTTACCGGAAGACTCCTGAGGGAGACTTTAGGTGTTAACTCTCCTTCAGCTGAAAGTATTTTCTAGGATGATGCATCCATGTGTTATAGCTAAGGATTTTTAAGGATTTCTCCATTTGGGCATGCCTATATGATGTGACTGGATTAGCAATTCTTGAACCAACCAGTACAATAATCCAAGTATAACTGCCCCCGAGATTCACACTTTCTTGAATGGAATGGTACACTCTGAAATACTTGAAATGTAATAACAGATGCTTTCACATAGGAGTTTTGAAGGAAATTATACATTTAAATATGAGCAAAATGTATGTAAGGTATGTTTTCAACGTTAAAAATGCAACAGTAATTCATGTAATTGTAGCACCTTTTTTGTTATTTAATGTTTTTTGACAGCAAAAGCCAGCATGGCGTAGTAGGGAAGGTGCTAGACGAGGAACAAGCTGGGTGCATGTGTCATTTGCCACATGAACTAGACAAGGGCAGTATAAACAAGCAGATCCTGCAACCCAGTTGGACAAATATCTTTTTTTTAAAAAGGGAAAGAAAAAATAGTTTTACACCCTAAAATGTAAATTGGTCTATTTTAATCAATACATCAAAATGATGGTCAGTTCAGAAGATTGACCCAAGAAAAAACAGTTTTGTCTAGCATTGTCAAAGCATTTGTTTGTGATGAGAGAAAGGGGGGAACAGCCCCATTCAAAACAGTCCTGGCCATCTGTAGCTAGTATTTCTATTTAAAAACATTTTATTAAATAAATCTGCTGCTTAATTATTCTGAACCACCTTCTTCGTTGATTAAAAACTTCTAATCAATTTATATAACCAATGTTCTTGATTGCATGTTAAGAAATATTGAATAATAATAATAGGGATAGATATAATTAAGTACTGAAACCTGAGCGTTAAAAATAATTTCCAGTCCCATGCTTTTGTGTCTGCCTGGTCAAATTAAAGTTGCTGAATTCTTTTTCCCTGTGGTGTGATATTCTCCAGGATGTCCACACATCAGACATCAATGAGGATGCTTTTTTCTTGTTTCCAATTCAGATTTGTAAAACGGAACACACATCTTTTCAAAGGCCCCTTTCACTTCAGAACAACACTGCTGGGGCGGGGAGTAGGAGAAGAAAAGTCTATACCTCTCCTGTGAATCCCATTACAATACGTTCCTCTCCCTGTGCTTCATTTTCACAAACGAGTGGCTGTCTCCCTAAATTGGAGTTACGTCAGCTGGAGGAGCAGGAGGAGAAAATAAAACTATAGGTGGACGGTTTTAATTAACTCCACATTCATTCTCCCAAGAAAGCTCTAACAAGGTAGGGGAAAAAAAAAAGACTTGTTATTGTTAAGACTCCTGAAGTTAGCAAAACTGTACCTGAGAATTCCCTTTCAAGCCAAAGCGTGTTGTCATGCTGCAATAACCCTTGAGGTTATTTTTTTTTTGGGGGGGGGGGAGGACAAATATGCTTTAAAGGAGAGCGCGCTTGACAAAAGAAAAGGAAATGCACAGACAGCGCCAGGAGAAAAATGCATTGGGTGGTTTATAGTTAGGAATGGTGCTTCTTCCTTTTTTCCTCCCACCTGGCTATTGCTCCTTTTTGCAGATCGATATAGATATAAACATATCAAATATAATTTTAGATATAATGACTGGCTCAAGGTCATCCAGATGGTTTTGTTCCTAAGGCAGGACTAAAATTCAACGCCTCCCAGTTTCTAGCCTGGTGCCTTAACCACTACGCCAAACTGGCTCCCTCTCTTATTTTACTCTCTATTTTAATAACTATATTTCACACATATTTTCATACACTCTATACGTTTTATACAAGTGATCCTTTATTTGCTTGCCTAATTTTTAAACACCTTTTCTCCCCTCCCCTTCCTTTCTCCTTGCCCACCCATATTCTCCACCATTTTGAGAGACCACCGAAAGGATTCCTGTCTGCCAACCTTTATGAATAAGCAGAGGCATGAAAACGTACATATCACGTGCCACACTACTAATATACTTTTTTTGTGTGTGCATGTGTGCGTGCCTTTGAGTCAGTCTTGACTCCTGGGACTGCCTGGACAAGTCCTTGCAGTTTTCTTGGCAAGACTGTGGAAGTGGTTTGCCCTTGCCTCCTTCTTCATAGACAGAGGGACTGGCCCAAGGTCACCCAGCTGGCCTTGAGTCCAAGGCACGACTAGAACTCACAGCCTCCCACTTTCTAGCCTGAGGCCTTCACTGCTACACCAAACTGGCTCTACTCCAGGAAGTTAAAGGCCTTTAAGAAAAAGCCTCCTTGCCATGCATATAGGTTTGCCTCAGAACTGCAAATCAGTTTTGTCTAAAGCAAGATATCATGGTTTCCTTGAATTTCCTAATGCATTTCACCATTTTTACCAAAATATAGAGTTCAGGACAATTTCCTGCAATTATCAGCCAGATACTTCCAAAACATACAGAAGCTGGGCTAGATTAGGAGTTCAGAATTTGCCCTTTATCTTCTATCCAGCAGATGGCATTCTGGGACACCCTTTTGTAGATCACTGAAATTCCCTTTATCTGCCCTAATCAATAACCAACAAATTTAAGGTGGGCAGGATGACTCTGCAAAATGATGCAGTTCTCATCAGAATAACCTTGGCACCCTTGGTGAGGCCACAAATGCTTGCTTTAAGAAGAAACATCCCTCTGAGTTTCAATTTCATTTTGAGGAAAATCTGCCTATGTATGTATGTATGTAATTCTCAAGTTCCCCACTCCCTAATGTTCCTGAAACTCCCTGGCTTTCAGTGAAAGCCCTCAGCTGCTTCACTGAGAACAAAGCCTGAAATCTGCTCCAAAGCTGGAAATATTTGAATGACGGTTCTTAAACTTCTCCAAACTGAAAATGGAGGCATTTTTAAGAATTGGGACAAACTTGTCTGTGAAGGGTTTTATATATAGGTTTCTAGTCATCCATTCCCCCCCATCCCTACAGAACATAGTTTACAACAGTTTTCCTCAATATGGTGCTCCCCTGGGATTACTGTAACGTTGGGACAACTGGCTGGGTAATTCTGGGAGCTGCAGTCCCAACACATCTGGGCAATGCCAGATTGTGGAAGCTATGTCTGTATGGAACAGATCCTATGTGTATACTGTGCTTGGTTATAGCTGCATGATAAATACTAACCCTCCTCCTCCTCATTTTCTGGGATGGCAGTAAAAGCAGAGATATTCAACCCCTTCCATGTAGAAAAGTTGCATAGCAAGAGAAGGATGGTACTAAGCTTTTACTTAACCACTGTTTTATGTTTACAATGGTGAGAAGATGGTAGACTGCATCTTCCCATTCAGATGAATTCATTTGATTGTTTCAGGGCTTTTTCTGCTACATGAGTAGTTTGGTCAAAAGAGTTGTCTCTGCTCCAGGAAAATGAATAGAAACCCACATACAAGCTCAGAGACGATCCTCCTCCTCCTCCTCCTCCTCCTCCACCACCATTATTGGAAAGGGACATAAAAAATGCTTGTCAAAATTGGGAGTAATCTGCATGAACAGTACTCATTTTGCGGCGGTTATTATTTAATACAACTCACCAGGTGATCCTCTGTGAAAAGGCTTTGCTGCCTAGCAGCATTCCTATTCGCAGCAGGATAAGTCCATGTGGTCCACCATGGGACTACACAACGTTGTTACCTTCTTTTTCATGCAGCAAATAAACCCAAAACTTCAGCTGCTCACCTTCACTGCTATATGAAATGATGGGAAATCATTTGGGTTTTTCTCAGTGTTGTTGAAAATCAGCACTCCTAATCTGGAAGAAGAAAAATGGCCCTGAAAAATGAGGATGACCTTACCATGAAACCAGCATGAAGCAGGACAGTCTTATCTAAGCAACATCCAGCGGGTGGCAACGCTGGAATAACATCATCTGCTAATGTGTTACGAAGTTTCTTTACCTCTAGAGTTAATATCATTAAGTGAGGATTGAACATTATAGCCATTTTAACAATGGAGCCGCTAGTACATCAACAGAGACAGATAAGAGGTTGATTTTCTGCATGAGGAAACCTCTAACTCACTATTTGTATCCATAAAATTCTAAACAAGCCATCAAGATATGAAGCTTGATTTCCATGAGGGTAACTGTGAACCACATCATGCTTTGTGATAAGGACAAGCTCAGAGGTGCTCATTGTGGGAGACCAGAGAGAACACCAGATTTGTAGATGTCCCCAGCAAAAAAAAAATAATAAAAAACAACAAGTGTGAGAAGACAGGAGAAAAGTCAAAGAGGGAGAGAGATTAAATAGATGCTGGCTGTTCCATTCTCCAAACACTTCATTTGGGAAAGAGAAAGAACCCACACATTCATAACAAGAAATATTCTGCCATCCTGCCCCTCCAGAAGGTACACTGCTCACTGACAAGCCATGATAGAGCTGGGCTTCTGCTACCTAAAAGCGTAAGAGAAACCTTAATAATAACTTTTCATTTGCTAATGACAGCCTCTTAGCTAGGAAGGAGTACATCGAAAGGACCACAAAGAGTTTCCCAGGCTGCTGCCTACCCTAGATTCAGCCAAATATCCTTTTGACAGCCAGCCAGCCAGCCAGCCAGCCAGCCAGCCATCCATCCATCCATCCATCCATCCATCCATCCATCCATCCATCCATCCATCCACACCAACCTGCCTGACTCTTTCTTGGGTACACAGGACTCAAGAAGTGCCTCCATCTGTGAGGGCTAAGAAACAAAGTAGCTATCATAGCTTCTCTGCTTAATGAGGCTATTCTTTCCCCCACCCCTACCCAAGTGGCCTTGATCCCAGATTGGAGTGCACCCTTCAGTGCCTGCTATGTACAATTAGTCAAGATGAGCATACCACTCCAATTAAAATCCTTTCCACTAAGGGCTGCCTTTTTATTTTCTCATCCATCACCTCCCAGTCCTATCTCCTCCTGGTTTGCAGCTCAGCAGGAGAAGAAAGAATCCAATTAGCTTGGTATTACTGCAGAGCTGCTACTAGCAAAAGGAAGTACTTTAAGATCAGGAGGGACCTTTTCCATCACAGGTGGTAGCTGTGCAGCTGGGGGTCCACAGGATGGTGGGAAAGCAAAAAGACAAAAATGGATGCTCCAGAAGGCACACCAATGCCACTTCTAAAAGCTCTGCAGACTGACAAATTGTCTCTCCAGGTCACTGTGGCTGAGGTCTGCTGAAGGAACAGTCCTGCAGAATCAGAATTCTAAATCATTTTGGAAGCCTGCTGAAGGAGAAGCAGGTTCATGCTGAAAAACCAGGTGGAGGGAGCTTCAGGATCACCAGCAAGGTTGTAGGAAGGCCACTATGGGCAATTTTATTCCCATAAAATACATCCATGTGAGGTTGGCTGGGCTGAGAGATAGTGACTAACTGAAAGGCGCCCCCTAAGCTTCTAAGGTAGAGGTTAAACTTAAACTTGGGTCCTTAAGGAGAATTTTGGGGATCAAGCCAAAAGCCCCTAACCCAAATATAGCTTCCCAGGGAAACTAAAACTGCCAGCTCAGCTATACAACATTTAGAAGGCCAAGGAAAGCTGATAAGCTGGGAAAAGATACTGGGAGGTGAGCCGAGCTCTGGGAAAGTGAAAGAAATAACTGCCTCTTTGTTCTTTGAAAACCCCATTGTCTTTGTAGTCCTACCCCATTACTCATAGTTACAGCCAAATTACCTCACTAGGCACGTGATGTGTTACACCCAATCAAATACCTGGCTGTTATATCCAATCACCTGTATAGTCTAATTCAGTGTTTTTCAACCTTGACTATTTTAAGACGTGTGACTTCAACTCCCAGAATTCTCCAGCCAGTTGAAGTCCACACATCTTAAAATGGCTAAGGTTGAGAAACACTGGACTAATTTGTATAAATCTATAAAGAGGGACTGTAACCCTAACCCGCTTTAGACCTGTCCTTCACTCCAGTGTTGTCAATAAACCCATTTGTGGTTCAGTGTGATGTGTCCTGGTCTCTGGTTGAAACATAGCTATGGGAAAATTCTCCTACATTCCCTCAGTCCTAGTCCAATACCTTTAGTACCTCACACAGACTGTAAGTGCTTTGCTTCTAAATTCAGCTTGACCTTTCCCTTAGTGGCCATATAGAGATGCGAAAAACAGCTTTTCCCCCTACTGTATGAAGAGTTTTCTTGCCTTAGCTACATTCATCATACTCTTTTTTTTAAAAGTTTGTTTCTGGGTTTTTAAAATATCTACAACATTTAACTCTTAAAAAAAAAAAGATGAATCTTAGTGGCAACTCTCCCACCAATTCTTCTCTACCTCCATCTGTAGTTGCCTCTGGCAGCCATTTTAGAGTGCAGCATAATTAGGACAGCTATGCTTAGAAAAATATTAATTCTCTCTACAGCTCAGAATGTAAATCAGAGCTCCATTCAGTTGCAGAATGCATGGTTTTCCTTTGAGTTTATTTTTAACCGAATCTCAATGGCTGCTCAGACGAGACTCTAAACCTATATTTTCCATCCTTCCGCTTTGCAGCTTGCTTTGTGTTACACTGTAGTGCAAAGCAAGCTGTAAAGCACAAGTTTGGAAAATGCAGGATGAAAGTGGCTAATGGTCACGGATAACAGAAATGTAAACTAGAGGGCATCAGGGTGGGGAGTTAGACCACCATAGATCACTCCATGGAAACTCTGCAGCCCTGGAGAAAGCAGGGTGGTGCAGTTCCAGAACTTGGGAAAACTCTTAAATCCATTCCTGGTAGACTCTTTTCTCCTAACCAACTCAGCTTCTTCTGAGGCCAAGCAAAACTTTCTTTCCAGGATGAACATGCAGTTGCTCTACCTTGTTGGAAACATGGAGACACCTGAGGAATTTGATCAGTGTGCACGCCTTGATAAAGTGACCTTATTCATATTTCTTTGAATGATGTGCAGAATAGAATTTAGCTTTCCACTATATTTTACACTTTGCCAAAAGTTGCAAAAATATTTCTGGCAGTTTACATGCATCCAAATGCTCAAATATGAATGTGAGAAAAAGTATACATCTAAAGTGAAAGTTGCTATTTACTCATTATTATTAAATTAGCAAATATGACCTTGAAAAGAATCAACACAATGCATGTGGTTACAAACTGTTGAAGTGGAAAGTATATAATTATGTGTAAGAATACGTGAAAGAAATGTAAATGGATACAATTGCCCATCTTATGGAAAGACTATCACCCTTAGGAGTTTCTTTAAATTTTTCAGGAGGAGACATTTTCCAATTATATGCTTTGTTTTCCCTTGTCCCCAAATTGGTCTCAGAATAATTCATCCATCAATACTTTGAAACTTACGTTTTAGAAATTGTCATCTCTTACTGTATTGTTATCATGTTTGAAACATAATAGAGTTTTAAATTAAATTAATCCTACTAGTCTGATTTTTCATTAACCAGTTGCTAAGATATATGAGATTGAAAACCGAGAAATCTTGTTCTTTGCAAGCATTTGATCAGCCTTAGATAGGGATAAACAGGTTTGATGGCTATGGGTGGACTGGACCGTGCTGCTCACAGAATCCCTGAACGTACAGGTTTTTGCAAAGAGCTTTCTGTATTTAACTACTGAGGACTCGAAAGTCAGAAGCTAAGAGTCCTAGTAAGTAAGGCTGGAAAATTTCACCTAAAGATGCTTATAATTTATTTTCACATTTTCTTTTTAGAAATTATATTAATTTAATAGGAAAAAAAACAACAGGAAAAAAGAAAAGGAATAAGCATATAATTTTTACAACTGCCCAGAGTCACTTCGAGTCAGGCAGTGTAAACATTTAATAAAATAAATAAATAAACACATACAAAGGCAGACGTAGGATTGTAATTCCCGACTCATCTGCGTTGTTATTTATGTTTTCTGGTTGTTAGTACTGTTATGGTTGCATAAGCTTTGCACTGAGGTAATGGCTGAAATAAAAATGTATAGGATGAAATTTGATATGGTAAAAAATAAATAAAAAACAAAACAAAACAAAACAAAACAAAATAAGGATGTTATAGGGGGAAAAAAAAAGCATTCAAGTAAATGAGCCCACAAAATGCTGGGCAAGGGCGTGTGTTCACCTCCAATTTTCAACACTCTTTTGTGTGACTGGATGGAACAAAAGTGTCCTACTTGGAGAAGGCTCTTCTGTGTGATACTATTACCCTCGTACAAAAGCAGGTCTGGAAGGAAGGCTCCTAAAAGAACAGTCTAAAATGTTTAGAGCTCAGTCAAGCAACTCCAAAAGTAACATAGATGAAATTAGTCCTAATATTGTTAAATGGCGCAAACTTCTCCTACAAACCAAAGGCAGAAAAAAAAATGCACCACCCAACAGGCATATGTGCAAAATGGATGCGTGGAGAGCGGCGAAACATATGGGCACCCATCTGGTAAAAGCATACTGCTAGACCTTCCTTACACTTTACATTTGCAGGAACCAGCAGCAGCATTAGAGAACATACATTTCTTTACGAAGGGGTGGGGAAAATCCCAGCTCGCTCATCCACATCTGTTTGACTGAGCGAGTGATGAATCACTTTGATTTCTCATCTCTGCCACCTTGTTCTTGATCTCCAGGGATTTAAACGGCCCCTAAACAGACACCTGGTAGTCTCCTGGAGAAATAAGCACAAAAGTCCACAGACGTACATTTAGGAAAAGAATAGAAGCCAGCAGGGTCCACAGGCCCAAAGGTCAGACATCTCTTGTTAGGCACTTGGCTGGTCACTGTTTCTTTTTGCTCAGTTGAGGGCAACAGCCAACCGTCCAGTAGGCTATCACAATCTCATCAGTGACAGACCTAATCAAGGCAGGCAATGACAACAGTGGGCCTTCTGCAGGTCAGCTGCATGCCTGGCGTGTTTCAGGGTATGAGCAAATCAAAAAGTGGAGATATAATAGTGTTTTGCAGAGGGTAGTGTTTTGGATTTGACCCAGGGACAGCCTGTGACTCTTGGGCTAATTCAAAAATCCATTTGTAAGAGATCAGGGTAGGCCTTTGATAAAATCTGTTTGTCCCTTTCGTAAACCTATGGCTTGGGAGAGAAAAAAATGAGGATGACTGAAATGGAAGCCAGCATGCTGTGAAGCAAATTGTTAGCTTCCAGCATTACCTTTATTTACAACAATGCCTCTGGGCCTCATAGCTTCCATAGGAACTTTTAGAAAATCGGTAACAGCCAGCTGCAACTCACTGATTTGCTCAGAAGTGAGCAATCTCTTCCCCTACCCCCCAAATACAAAGTTAAGGTGGGTGAGACAGTGTGCTGGGATCTAGAGGGGGTGGGGGCACCTCACCACTTTACCCTCTGGCAAATTGGTGTTTTGCAACCAGCTGTCCCTCTGTGGCAGATATGGGATGAATTAGCCAAGCTCCTCACCGCAACCTATTTTGTGAGAGTGAACCCAAGATGCTTTCAAGATTCCAATTCTGATAATGGGCTGAAACTGGGTGTTGCTTTCTGGGCAATGCTTAAGAAAAACAAGGATGATGGGATGAGACAAGGAGGCTCCATGACCTCAAGGGTGAAGCAAGACTGTGATCCTGTAATTCCCTTGGAATTATTATGGAACACAGTCCAGAAAAGCACAAAGATTTAGTTTAATTGGGGATGACTCAGCTGAAGGCAATGGTATCGAGCCCTAAGATGGTGTAAAACATTTTGTACAAGCTTTCTTTTCTTTTCTATCACAACTCATTTAGATAGTTGCTCATTAATCGTTAAATGCATTAATTTACATAGGTGACAACACCTGGCTATTCTTGCTTGAACTTGGAAGACTAGGTTAGGACCTGGATGGCAGACTTCCAAGAAACGAATACTAGGGCTATAGGCTATGACTGGAAGGGTTGTTTAAAAAAAAAAAAATTGCTTACAGTATTTGAAAATTAAGAATGGCCAACCAATTTGATAACATTGCCAGGAAAATAGCATGGAAATGTCCAGAAACAGATAGTTACAGAAGAGTTGAGTTCAACACAAGGGAAACTTGATGCATTGATTAAAAACAGCTTCATCTGCATGCAAGATTGTGTGTGTGTGTGTCTGGGGGGTGTTGCTTTGCAAAATGAAAATTACACATCCCAAGGAGAATTATGAACTGACCTTAAAGAGAATTTGAACAACATCACTAGCACGATGAAGAGGCCCAGAATGGGAATGAATGGAAGACATCCATTTGAATAGGTGGCTTGTTCATCCTGGGATTGAATAATTGCTATTCATCAAAATTAAATTTTTAACAAAATATATTAGTAATCTACCAGAAGAAGTTGTATGTATTTCTAACTAGTGTGGCTGATCCTCCAGTACAAGAAAATGATCCTGGACTTGTCTTGATACATCTGCTATCTGTAGAAGCTTCTGCAGAAATTAATTGGTTTATCCCCTATGCCTTTTAAGACTGAATAAAGAGGTGAAAATTCCAATCTTTCTGAGAACATTTTGAATTCAGGGAGCACTGCAGCAAGGAATAAATTGGAGACGGTGTAATGCAGCTGTGCAATCCAAAATATCTTTTGGCGAAGGCTGATGAATACGATCCTGAAGAAAAAGATTAAAACTTTCCCTTCATCAAGGCTGCAATCACGATATTGAATTTATTTATTTATTTATTTATTTAAAAGATTTATATGGCGGCCCCAGAATGCTGGGCGGCTCACAACAACAGGAAACCAGTGAGTATACAACAACCATAAAATAAAACAGTAAAACGATCAAACAAAAACAAAAAAAACCCTGCACCTTAATCATCCCCTTAGGATGCTCCCATTACCTTCATTCTATTATTTCTATTCTATCCTAACTTACCCCAGCACCTCGGTAAAAAGGCCTTCCGAAAGGCTAAGTGGGTGGGGGCCTGCCGAATCGCTGGGGGGAGCCATAACCCGTGCTATTGGATGACCTCACCCAGCAGTTTCATACAGATGTTAGAAAGGAGAGGGGAGACACCCAAGCTCTGAGTCACCGAACGCTGCAGGGGCCTAGGGCTCAGCCTCTCCTCACCCACCAACACCAACTGGAACTGGCCAAGGAGAAAGGAGGAGAAGCACCGCAAAACGGTGCCTCCTGCTCCCAACTCCTGGAACTGGTCCAGAAGGATGCCATGGTCAATGGTATCAAAAGCCACCGAGAGATCCAGGAGAGCCAGGACAGTTGCGTCACCCCATTCCAAGCCCTCCAAAGATCATCAACAAGCACGACCAATGCTGTCTCAGTGCTATACCCCGGCCTGAATCCAGGTGAAAAATAATCCGCTTCATCCTGGGCCCTCTGGAGCTGCGTGCCAGGCAGCCTCTCAACAACCTTCCCCAAAAAGGGAAGGTTGGAGAATGGACGAAAGTTGTCTTAAGAAGGGGGAGCACCACCCCTCCCTCAAAGAGGCATTAACCACCGCATGTCCTTAATGCGGGTGCCAGCACCTCAGTCCCCAGTCCTCCCAGACAGGCAAGGGACCCCAGTGAAATGGCTGCTTTACTATGGGGCTACTTCAGCGGCAGCTGCGAGACACAAGGTAGCTCCCCCACAGGTCTGCTGCCTTGCTCCTGCTGCCACAAACCGCCTGGCCGCCCGAACCCTCCACTCCACTTGGGATTCCAATGGCCAGGACCCCATAGCCACCACCACTCATCCTGTGGTGGTCCAGCCTGTCTTTATAGTGTCTATGGTGGCAGACCCAAGACGAAGGGCAGGGGCTAAGCTGCCTGTTGCGGCTCACTCTGCCGTGCTGCCATGTCCTCTGGAGCCCATTCTGCATCACCCATCAGCTGGAGCAAAGGCAGCTGATCCACAGCACTGCTGAGCTCCATCGCCTGAGCACTGCTTATCAAGGGGCCTCCGCAATGGAGGGGCCACCGCCCGACACAGTCCCACTCAGCTGCCACCCAGGGAGATGTTGATAGGGCTCCACTGGCCCCTTCCAGCCGCTTGTCCACTGCCATCATGCCAGGTGTCTTCGCTGCTGCTCTTCCTGTTCCTCCTGCTGGCCCAGGTAACTGGTACTAACATTGCTGGCTGCCCACCGAACCGATCAGGACCACCAAACAGCTCCACACACCATCCAATTAAGCTCAGTCAGTGCTTAGTTTGGGGAGAAGGGGAGGAATTCTATCTGTTCAATAATCCTTGATGTATGCAATCTCTTTTTATTCTGTCATGAAGCCACAGGGTACCTGTCACCCAAGCCGGAGTCTGGATATTTCTATTCCCAGCAGATTCTTGTTCTTTGATTGTAAATTAGTCACTATCTACTGCATAGCCTATGTCTTCATCTGCTTAAATGTAGACAATAATATTTTCCTACCTCTCTGGAGAGGTTGAAAACCTTGAATTTGCTAATGTTTGTCAAGATGACTCAGGTTTATTAAGATTCAGTAAAATATTCTTTCTGAGTGTTTTTCAATTTCTAGTCCCAGTAGGGAGCCAAAGCAGAAATGCATATATGTACGTGTGTGTATATATGTGTAACATTACAGGAGAGGATTGGGTGAGAGGAAGAACAAGAGACATAGTGAAGATAACTTTCTTCTGCTCTCTTTTGAGCGAGGCTGGAGAAACTGCAGCTTGCTGGATTACAACCTCCAACAGCCCTGGCCAGCAAGGTAATTGTGGGAGATCTCCACAACTTCTCACCTCTTATTAATAAATTCTCCTCAAATATTATTGAAATGTTATTAGTTGCATGTACATATCATTCTTTTGCCAAAGAGCTTAGATTATCATACACAGTTCTCCTTCACTGTATCCTCAAAGCCACTCTACAAGCACATTAGATAATGGCAGAAGATATTTTCTAGTGGTATGAAACTTAGGCACTGAGAAAGAACAAGCGAAGGATGACAGATCCTTTGAATTATGTATTTGGACATAATTACCAACATCATGGAATGCAAGAAATACCAATTAATCTGTTCTGGACCAATAAAGTTTGCCTGCTCCCTAGAGGAGATAGTCAATAAGCAGAAATTCACATACTTTGGGCATGTAAAGTGAGTAGATGATGGACCAAAAGAAATTATTATGTCTGGCAAGGCTGAGAGAAATAGAAGGAGAAGACAACAGATCAAGAGGATAGATGGGATGAGAGTTTACTCCAATGTCCTTGGAAGAGTTGCTATTATTAAAGACAGGTCAAGATGGCAACCATTTGTCCATACAGTCCATATAGTCACCAGAAATTGAACAAGATTTGGTGGTGTCTAACCAACCAGCCTGGCCCAAAGTCTTCCAGTGTGCTTCATGTGGGCAGTGAGTTTCTGAACATAGAGCAGCTTGTCACCAGCTCAACAATCTTACGTACTGTTCCCCAGGTTGGTGTCCTCCAGAAATGAGGACTTTAGTTCCCAGAATTCTCAGCAACAGCCAGTCTGCCTGGGGAAATTCAGAGAGTTGAAGTCAGAACATATAGATGGCACCCAAGTTTGTGGAAGGCTGCTCTAATCACTATACCTGTAAAACAATCTAGTTTTACATGTAGTATGCTTAACTCTTAAAGGTAAAATTCATCTAGTAAGCTTAGTTATTAAAGCTACAATTCAGATCATGGCATGCTATTTGGTTACGCACTTACTTAAGATCTGGGCTACAGGGTGTCAAAGGCCTGTAGAGTTTTATTAATGACATTTCATGAAATTAAGAAGAAGATATATGCAGGAGAAATTAAGATACAGATAGGGTTCCCATTAGGCAACTGAAATAGCAACTTTGGTCATCAGGGCGTCATAAAAGGGAAATATATTGTTAATATTATTGCATTTTTACTGGCAAGGATTAGGAAAATCCTGGTGAAATTTTCTGTACCATGTGCTGGACTCCACAATATGACTAAATCTGGGAAGAAAACTGTATTTTGTTTTCTTGTTAAAAAAAAAAAAAGAAGTATTCACACAATATCTCCTTCTTTATTTAATGTCATTTACTAGAGGCAAAGAGAAGCCTTGGAAAAAATTTCAGGCTTATATAAATATGTATTTAAGATCAAATAAATGCATGGGAGGGATTTCCAGTATCTGTTAGATGCCTTGTTTCAATAGCTGCCAAGAAAAAGAGGGGACTACTGATACATATGTTATTTCTGATGCTGTGTGTTTTGTCTTAAAGGGAGAATAAGAACAATTCTATTCAGCCCTTGTGACTCTACAAAATTCGAATCATTTCATAGAGAAATGATTGCCCATAACACAAAGGTGAATCGATTTAGTTGGCCTGCATTCCAGTGAAGATCAAGGGAAGGAAGGAAAAATGGGATGCATATTTAACATGTGCACACAGACATATATGTATTGCTTCACCTGGAGGAGCTCACCCCTAAAATCTAGAATGGAGAAGTGCTGATGCTTTAGCAAGACTCACAGCGGTGGGAAGGAGTTTCAGAGTTAGCCTGCAGTAGACATTTAGAAGTTTGATTAATTTTTTTTTTTAATGCTTGCCTATTTGCAAACCCCCCTTCATGGATCACTGCCTTGTCGTGGCGAAGGGGCTTGCGTTACTCAGTGAAGCCATGAGCTATACCATGCAGGGCCACCCAAGATGGACAGGTCATGACAGAGAGTTCTGACAAAATGTGGTCCACTGGAGAAGGAAATGGCAACTCACTCCAGTATCCTTGCCAAGAAAACCCCATGGACAATGTTAAAAGGCTAAAAGATATGATGCCGGAAGATGAGCCCCTCAGGTCGGAAGGTGTCCAATATGCTACTGGGGAAGAGCGGAGGGCATTTCCAAGTAGCTCCAGAAAGAGTGAAGCGGCTGGGCCAAAGCCGAAAGGACGTTCAGCTGTGGATGTATCTGGAAGCGAAAAGAAGGTCCGATGCTGTAAAGAACAATATTGTATAGGTACCTGGAATGTAAGATCTATGAACCAAGGCAAGCTGGATGTGGTCAAACATGAGATGACAAGATTGAACGTCGACATCTTGGGAATCAGCGAACTGAAATGGACGGGAATGGGTGAATTTAATTCGGGTGACCATTATATCTACTACTGTGGGCAAGAAACCCTTAGAAGAAATGGAGTTGCACTCATAGTGAATAAGAGAGTGGGAAAGGCAGTAATGGGGTACAACCTCAAAAACGACAGAATGATCTCAGTGCGTATCCAAGGCAAACCATTCAATATCACAGTCATCCAAGTCTATGCCCCAACCACTGATGTTGAAGAAGCTGAAGTTGACCGCTTCTATGAAGACCTACAACACCTTCTAGAACTAGCACCAAAAAAAGATGTCCTTTTCATCATAGGGGATTGGAATGCTAAAGTAGGAAGTCAAGGAGTAATCGGAATAACAGGCAAATTTGGCCTTGGAGTACAAAATGAAGCAGGGCAAAGGCTAATAGAGTTCTGTCAAGAGAACAAGCTAGTCATAGCAAACACTCTTTTCCAACAACACAAGAGACGACTCTACACATGGACATCACCAGATGGTCAATACCGAAACCAGATTGATTATATACTTTGCAGCCAAAGATGGAGAAGCTCTATACAGACAGCAAAAACAAGACCAGGAGCTGACTGTGGCTCAGATCATGAGCTTCTTACTGCAAAATTTAGGCTTAAATTGAAGAATGTAGGGAAAACCACTAGACCACTCAGGTATGACTTAGATCATATTCCTTGTGAGTACACAGTGAAGGTGATGAATAGATTTAGAGGATTAGATTTGGTAGACAGAGTGCCTGAAGAACTATGGACAGAGGTCCGTAACATTGTACAGGAGGCAGCAACTAAAACCATCCCAAAGAAAAAGAAATGCAAGAAAGCAAAATGGCTGTCTGATGAGGCTTTACAAATAGCTGTGGAAAGAAGGAATGCGAAAAGCAAGGGTGAAAGGGAAAGATATAAGCAACTGAATGCAGATTTCCAGAGAATAGCCAGGAGAGATAAGAAGGCCTTCTTAAATGAACAATGCAAAGAAATTGAGGAAAACAATAGAATGGGGAAGACTAGAGATCTCTTCAAGAAAATTGGAGATATGAAAGGAACGTTTAGTGCAAAGATGGGCATGATAAAGGACAAAAAAGGCAGGGACCTAACAGAAGCAGAAGAGATTAAGAAGAGGTGGCAAGAATACACAGAAGAACTATACAAGAAAGATCTTAATGTCCCTGATGTCCACGCTGGTGTGAACACTGACCTTGAGCCAGACATCCTAGAGAGTGAAGTCAAGTGGGCCTTAGGAAGCATTGCTAACAACAAAGCTAGTGGAGATGACAGTATTCCAGCTGAGTTATTTAAAATACTAAAAGATGATGGTGTTAAAGTGCTGCACTCAATATGCCAGCAAGTTTGGAAAACGCAACAGTGGCCACGGGATTGGAAAAGGTCAGTTTACGTTCCAATTCCAAAGAAGGGCAACGCCAAAGAATGCTCAAACTATCGCACAATTGCACTCATTTCACATGCTAGCAAGGTTATGCTCAAAATCCTACAAGCTAGGCTTCAGCAATATATGAACCGAGAACTAACGGATGTACAAGCTGGGTTTCGAAGAGGCAGAGGAACTAGAGATCAAATCGCCAACATTCGCTGGATCATGGAGAAAGCACGAGAGTTCCAGAAAAATATCTACTTCTGCTTCATTGACTATGCAAAAGCCTTTGATTGTGTGGATCACAACAAACTGTGGCAAATTCTTAAAGAGATGGGAATACCAGACCACCTTACCTGTCTCCTGAGAAATCTGTATGCGGGCCAAGAAGCAACAGTTAGAACCGGTCATGGAACAACCGATTGGTTCAAAATAGGGAAAGGTGTACGACAAGGCTGTATACTGTCACCCTGCTTATTTAACCTATATGCAGAGTACATCATGAGAAATGCCAGGCTGGAAGAATCACAAGCCGGAATTAAGATTGCAGGGAGAATCATCAACAACCTCAGATATGCGGACGATACCACCCTAATGGCAGAAAGTGAAGAAGAACTAAAGAGCCTCTTGATGAGGGTGAAAGAGGAGAGTGCAAAAGCTGGCTTGAAACTCAACATTAAAAAAACTAAGATCGTGGCATCTGGACCCATCAATTCCTGGCAAATAGAAGGGGTAGAAATGGAAGCAGTAACAGACTTCATTTATTTGGGCTCCAAGATCACCGCAGACGGAGACTGCAGCCATGAAATTAAAAGACGCTTGCTCCTTGGGAGGAAAGCTATGGCAAGCCTAGATAGCATATTAAAAAGCAGAGACGTCACCTTGCCGACAAAGATCCGCATAGTCAAAGCTATGGTTTTTCCAGTAGTAATGTATGGCTGTGAGAGCTGGACCATAAAAAAGGCCGAGCGCCGAAGAATTGATGCCTTTGAACTGTGGTGCTGGAGAAGACTCTTAAGAGTTCCCTGGACTGCTAGGAGGTCAAACCAGTCAATCTTAAAGGAAATCAACCCTGATTGCTCATTGGAAGGATCGATAATGAAGCTCAAGCTCAGATATTTTGGCCACCTAATGCGAAGAGAGATCTCTTTGGAGAAGACCCTGATGCTGGGAAAGATTGAAGGCAAAAGGAGAAGAGGACGGCAGAGGATGAGATGGTTAGATAGCATCACTGAAGCAATGAGCATGAAACTGAGCAAACTCAGGGAGGCAGTGAAGGACCGGAAGGCCTGGCGCAATATGGTTCATGGGGTCACGGAGAGTCGGACACGACTTAACGACTAAACAACAAAATTTGCAAACCAAAACACTACATTTGGTTTAACAGCCCAGATAGGAATGGGGTACACGTGGGGGGCGGGGAGAGATGCAAAACACACCCCAAAAAGCAAGGCAGTGTTTCTTATGGGAGAGAACGGTGTCTGCCAAGGCCCCAATTCATACAAGGCAGAGATTTTCCAACCTTTCGCCTCTCTCCACCGAGTCTCTTGAGAGAGAAGGAGGTAAAGACAGAGACACGACGCGCTGTTGCTGTTATAAAAGCAAACTCATCACTTTGAGCAACTTTTCAAAGACGTTCCATTTATTTCCCTGGCTATTGAAGAAAGGAGGACCTCCTGGTGAAATGAGAAGCTCCTTTTCAAGCTATTGCTTTTGCTTAGTTAAGCTTTTTTTTTTTTTTTTTAATGCAAAGACGCTGAACCGCTTCTGTATAGATATGACTTAGAATAACGCTATTCAAGCTGGCTGAGAAAGTGCTGCTGTTGAAAGAGTAACTTTCAGCACATGGGAATGGGTACATTTTGAATCTCTTTGGGGAAATGGTTGGATTTGTAGTTGGTCTCAGGAAAATATACCTTATACAATTCAGTCATTAGAAAACAGGAGATGTAGGCTAGAAGTTTCCTATTTTAATTCTGTTCTTGTTGGAGACAGACAATAAAATTTTTATCTGACTTCCAGACGGGTATATTCTCTAAACCTTTCTTGATCCTTGGGAACCTGGAGGTGCCAAATTGAGTAACTATGTTTTATTAAATTACTCTTTCCTTCCTTTCCCTTCCTTTCTGAATTTCTTGAAATAATTCCATTATCAATACATGTTCACCTGTTAGTTTTCAGGTTTTTTCCATTCATCTGCAACTGCCCCATTCATTCTGCATGGTCAACATGCATGCCTAAAATCATCAAGAAACTGTGTTTCATTGCATTGAGATACACTGGTTAATATCACCAAAAGAGATGATAAATGCAGACCTTGGAAAATTCTAAAATGGAATACAAAATTCCTAAAGCCATTGAAAACATGGCCAAATGATTCAGAATGCCAGGCCAAGGGAGAGTTCTGAAGATATCCTGAAGCATAGCATAGAAATCTGAGAAGAAATTAGATTCTGCCAGGATCTCCCAGTGATCCATCTGTTTTTTCAAAAATATTCTTACTCCTCTAACCCTGTCTTAAGCCCTTACTCCAGTCTTGGATGCAGAGAACTCTACATGAAAATGCTGTGTGACTGTAGAACAATGCAGTTAAGGCCCACTGCCTTTTGTCACCAAAAGCTGCCTTTATGAAACTGAAATCATAACACTAATTATTAAACCACAAACTAGTCATAAGCAATGACTTGACATATTGGTTGCATTCTTCTGTGTGCAGAAATTTTGTCAGTATAGAAAAACCAACTTTGTGAAATTTTGTTGGTAGAGAAGACTAACATACCTCAAAATGCAAGACACAGCCTTTCAATTTTTCATCATATGATGTTTCCCTTGCAAACCCATCAAGTTACAGACACATTCACTTTTGAGATGCTAACATCACTAACAGAAACTGTCCAAGTCTTTTTACAGATGCTATTTAATATTCCAATAATACGGTGTGCCATCTTTCTTCCTCCCAACTTTTATCTCTCACATGCTGGGCATTTCCAACCTGCTACTGTTTTTACTCCTCATCCTTCCTGCAACTCTTTTAACTAATCCACAGCCATCCTTTCCACCATCAACTTTGACATGCTGTGAAAATCATGTGAGCTGATCAGCACCCTTTCCAGCCATTGCAGAATGAAGGAATCAGCATTTACCTATCAATGTGACCTTAATCCATGGTGTTACTTCATGTGCTGCTCATTTGTTCAGTGATTACTAAGCAACCAAAACAGGTGTTGCAAGGGAGAGTTCTGAGCTAAACCCTATTCAATTTGAAAGACAAATTAAAGGATAGAATGGCCTCTCACTGGTTCTCTCACCAATGGAAATTGCCCATCTTGAAGTTCCAATATCTATTCTACAAACCTATCTTTACAAAAATTCTGTGAGTCAATTGCTTCACCAAAGCTTGTGTGATCACAGGGGTCAGATTTGATCCAGGAACAGCCCAAATGCAATATATGGAGGGTTCTCTGCCTGCAATCTTGAAAGGTCTCCACTGACATCTTTCCAAATATTCATCCAAAAGGTTTCAACACATTTTCCCCTTCTCTCTTCACATACCTCTCTTCTCTTCCACATAGTGTATTTTATCTTGGCTGCATGGAACTGAGATCATGGTTCTTCCTGTTTGGAGGCAACATCTTACCTTTGCTGGAGAGATGCTTCCATGTTACTGTTGGTTCTGGTCTCCCAAAGGCTAAGCACAGGAGAGTGACGCTGCTGCCTTCATTGATGGTGATGTCTGATGATATGTTTATAATCTGGGGAGGAACTGCAATAAAAAACGGGGAAGGATGTCAGCACATTAAACTTTTCTGCTGATGCTACTGATGACAGATTCATTTTTCTCGACCTATTCAATATGAAGAACACATGATTTCTTACCAAAACCAATAATCTGGGTTGTAACATGAACCTGCAGCAGAACAAATCAGTTTAATTACTCAGAAGGTGTTTTATTTCAGAAACAAGCATTATGTTGCTTAGCCATCCACTGAATTTTAGTCTCTGCCACCTATTTTTCCATGAACAATGTATTGGCTCAGCTAGCAGTTCCATATCAGAAGCTCTCTGAGATTTGAAAAAGGTGATTCAAGAAGATATCCCTTAAGGGAATAGGAGCTCATGTTTTTTGTTTTCAGAAGTAATGGGCGACATGCACTTTTTAGGTATCTGTAAACTCTAGATCTTACTCCAGAGAGAAGTCTCCCAGACCAAGGGTTGGGTGGGATGGGGGCAGAGCTGAGACACATTTAACTCAAATAAGCTATTTATGCATTTTGTATTTAGATTTCTAATTGACAAACTCTCTCCCCCCCCCGCCCCACCATCACCTGAGGACCCATGCTAAAAATGAAATCTACTTCTATCCAAGGTGGATATACTCAGTTACAGTGGTGCACTGAACCACTGTACATTGGAACAACTGAAAGACTAGGTTGCAGACAGATCCTCCTGGAGAAAATCCATCTATTTGGTTGCTAAACTTGACACTGACTTGATGGCTCATAATCAGTCTATCTGCATAACTCCACCATTTCAAATAGATTATTTCTCTCTGCATTGTTTATTGGACATTGTAAGAGTATGGTTGAGTAACCTATAGTCACATGATTGTATGAGGCTCCAACCCAGGGTTGTCCTTGAGTTATGGTTAAAAAAAGTCAAGATGATGGCCACAGCAGTGTGATCAGAGGCCTGCCCAGCTTCCGTATGTGTATGTGTGCCTATGTGTCATGTGTGCAATACATATAAAAATCAGGTGGTGCTTCAGTTGAACCAAGACTACATTTTACTGGCAAATTGAAGAAAATCATTAGTAAACTTTCCCATCATTTTCCACTGGAAAACACAATCAAACTTTTGGGTAAGTCTTCAAAAAGATGCAACCTTTTTTAAAAAAACAAAAGAAAACAAAATCTCTATAAGTGGGAGAAGGGGAGAGAGAGAAAAAAAGGTCCACAAGGGCAAAATTTTTATCCTATCCACATGGAAGCTGGTTCTCCTACCATCCCCTGGCAGGACATTCAGTAATCCAATTCTGGAAAAGAAATACTGTGTATATAACTGTCAGTGAAAGTGTCAAGTACAAGTTGGGTTCTATTTCTTTTCTCTCTGTATTTCTCTTTCTCCAGCTCTCCATTCTAATGATATACCTTGCCTTTCATGGAAAGGAATTCAAAACATTTCAAAATATCTTTAAAAGACTCTTTAGTTTTCAGTATGTTACTCTGCTCCAGGCAATATCACACACCACAGATCTAAAGGATAGCTGACACCTGATGAAAAGTAGAAAAACAATCTATGGGGAGAAATGATTCAGCCTTTTTGAATCTATATTTTCTTTATATCACTATTCACTGTTTATATATATATATATATATATATATATATATATATATATATAAAGGACACTGGTCTGAAAACATGTTCTTCAAGAATTCCTCTGTGTCTTTGTTGTTTATTCTTCACCTGAATCATAATCTCGTTTGTGCCTTCACAATTGGTTGCTATGGTAGTTATTATGGCCTTGATATCTCATTTTGTATCACAACAGCCATAAAAAGGAAGACGAAATCTGGTTCAAGGAGAGGATGGGTTCCCTCTGGGCTCAAACTAAGGTCCATTCATGGAGCTGCAACTCTGTACGTGGGTTACAAGAGCAATCATGAAAAATACCACCCACTCACCCCCAACCCTACAGGGAATAAGAAGACCAAACCAGTTCTGAAGTGGTTTATTAACAAAGTAAACTGCTGTTAGAAAGAAACATTATGAAGTATGCAGGAGGCCCTGTTTTTAAGGGACACAACTTATCACAGTCCCAGAGAAAGATGTCCTCTACGTTTCACCCAGCCATCAAAGATACTGCTCATGTTTTGTTTGATTGTCAACTGTGTGCCCTTTTTAGGCTTAGATATTTAAAATCCCTACCGGAAAGGACAGCCCACTGGGACCTGAATTGCAGATTGTCCTATTTCCTCCTGCGCTCTAACATATATATTGTTAGCAGAACTTCTAAGTTCATAGACAAGGCAGTTCATCTAAGAATCCATTATATTGAACAGATCAGGGTACTGTGTAAAGGCGATGTATTTATCTGAACGTTGATTCTTTGTATTTGGCACATAGGGTTTTTTATTGTATTTTCGTTTACCTATTTTATCCTGGAAATAGACCTTGTATTTTACCTTTATTTTCTTTGATATGTTCATAAAACTAATCCATCAATTGTCTATCTCTCTGTCTGTCCGTCCAGCCATCCCTCTCTCTCTTCATTTCAGAGAACTGTACCTTTTCATGAACACCTGTATTTAGCCAGTCAAGGAAGGAGGTCATCTGGGGAGAAAATACTATAGACGTGAACACTGCTACAATTAAGAAGCAATTTGGAGGACCTGGGTTTTATACCTCATACACATATTGTGTATTATTTCATGTACTCCCAAACCTGGTAAGCCAGTGTTTGGAGGGACCCTGTTCATTTCAGAGAAGTAGGCACAGCAGGCTTGTTCCTGAAATTTCTGCCCTACTAATACCATTGTTTGTGAAGTTCTCATATGGTTTCTAACTCTTGACAGTTTCCATGGTTAGCAGAGTGATCTTGTGAGCCTACAACGCCAGATAATTGATGCTTAAAGGAAGTGTCTCTTCCAATGTTTCATTTTCCATGAAATTTAAAAGTGAATGTTGGTAGCGAGTGCAGTCCCTTACATTCTACTAAAGGAGCATCCTTCGCTTAGATTTCATCCTATGAAATAGTAAGTGCCCCGAATGCTGCCCTTCTGAAGACAGGCACTGCATGACAAGAAATGCTTCCTGTATTTGCCAGAGGTCTGGCAACAATTCAGCTTTTTCGCTCACATTTGGCGATAACTATACACAGATCACATTGTATTGTTGATTTAGAGAACCCAACGTTGACCACTCTCAAACTCTCTAAGTGGTGGCACTGGTTGGGTCAAATGGTCCTTTTATAACTGGTAAGAATCCATATATGATTCTTTAATATGAGCAAAGCACTCAGAAAACTGCAAAGCTGGCCATGTGTTTGTTGTAGCACACTGAGCTGTACCTGTGTTTTGGGATCCCAGTTCCAGCAGTCTGCTTCCTGAATGCCCCACTTAGTTAACACTTTATATCATGTCAGATCAAATCCCATTCTATTTATGATTGCTTTCCTTCCCTATGCTGTATTTTGTGAAGAGAGATGATAGGGAAGGAGAACAAATTATTATGAATTGCAAGGATATAAATACACACCATGATTCCAGTGACATCACAAACCACTCAAGCTGTGCTCCGGTGGTTTATAATGATTGTTTCCAGAGCATCTCTCAGCATGCGTATTTATAGCCTTTTTCACTGCTTTCCCTAGCCATGAAGTAAAATGATTTTGCTCTGAGGTGCTTATACAATTCTCGATAGAATTTCTTCCTCAGATACTTACATTCCAAATTATAGTATATCATTTGTACTCCATTTCCAATGTATGGACTGTATTAAAACCAATGTGTGCACACAGAGTTTCTTTCTGCCTTTCTTCCTTGTTAGCCATATGCATAAGGGCACATATATATCGACTAAACCTCAATGCTGATAACATAACTTTATCCACATTCCTTTCTGCAAGATGTTTTAATCAATGCTTGTGAATGTTGGTAACTTGCAAGGAGGAATAAGAAACCATAACACAACAAGGGGCAATTGGGATAATCAGTTGAGATATATAACAAGTCAGGAGACAGCCAACTGGTCCTACTAAAATGCCCATTTGGGCAAAACTATTAAGCATCACTCTTTAGTCTGAGGTTGTCCACACCAGGAGAAAGAATAATAGATTTATCATTAGATTCCAGTTGAATGTTCGGGGGGGTGGGGAGAGATGCCTTTCTAATAGTAAGAATAATGGAAGATATTGCAAGGGAGCTGGTGAACTATCCCTTTATGGGTTGTGTTCAAGCAAAAGATGAACAGCCATCTATCTAAGATACCTTGGCTCAGATGTTTGTCCTAAGCCAGGAGCTGCATTTGATGATCTCCTTCCCACTCTGATTCTGCGACTTATTCCTTTTGCCTCTTCCACCCTGGCTGATGAATATCAGCCAGGGTCAGAAGAAGCTGCTTCTTTTAACAGACTTTTACCCATCCTCTCTCAAGATAAGTTTCCATCTTCCATTGGTACCACTTATCCAATTTCTGTACACAGTTCAGATAGATTTAGGATGAAAATATTCATCTCTGCCTCCTTCGTGACATCGCTGTGTCACTGGATATGTCCCTGCAGCCCTGAAAGATTTAATCAAGATAAAATAAAGTGTGGCCTCCAGTCAACAAAATTTGCTGGCACCTTAGGGAGTAAAAGAATCAATGAAAACAGATATGGATAGTTGCTTGGCAACCACTCTGTAGTTCCTCTCTCTTCTCCCCCCCCCCCCACTCCTTCCACCTGCTCCTGCTCTTTCCTAGAATAGGGTTCCTGCTGATCACAAGATATTGGTGGGAGAGGAGGAGGTAGCAAACCACGGAGCATCTCTAAATCAGCTGGCTGCTCAGGAGGAATTTCACTTACTATGCTAGTTGGACTTCATCATTTTTTCCCTGAGCTTTTAGTACCAAATGCATGAATGAAATAATAGAAAGGAAGGGAGGATTTTGCTATGTAGTTGCATCTTTCAAGAGCCAAGTTTTAACTGCAAACTTGCAGGAACAAGCTTTTGCATTGGTTGGTGAGAAAAACAGGTGAATAAACCTCAATAAGGAGGATGTAAAAAACAAAACAAAAAAAACACCAGAATCAGAAATTCCTGGTATTGACAGTGTCCCCCTGGTAGGGTACAGGCCTCAGCGTGTGTCCATGTATGCCATTTGTAGGCAACCCTTGTGGTCCATTTAAGAGACTGTGGCTTTTGGACCCTGACAGCATATCCTAGGACACATTTGTTTTCATAATTTTGTTATGAAACCCATTAACCACAAATAAAAGTTGGTTTTAAATAAATGAAAGACACAATAGCTAGGCTCACAGCTATTCAGCTATTGAGCCATGCTTAACTCTAAACATGGATTAACAAATCACAATGATTGTGTTCACCTAAATGGAATGACCAAACAAGCCATATCATCACTTACAATGATTGTCTGTTTCACTTAGCATATAAAGACAATGGCTGAGTTTCCCACAACACATTGACCCATAAGCTACCTTACCCCATTTTAGCCTAGTGTATTGTGTAAACCCATATGGTGTAGAGCAAATGAATTCTTTCTAGCCACAAGCCACAGCCAATGTGATAACTCATGGTATGCTGTGGAAATATGGATCCCATCTAAGTGCCTTTATATAGGGTCTTTATTTATTTGTCTGCTTTATTTATTTATTTATTTATTTATTTATTTATTTATTTATTTAAATTTAAGTAGTTCATAAGGCCATTCATCTCACGGCAATGACCCTGAGTAGAATACAAGAATTTAAAACCAAGCAGCGCTAACATTGAACAACCAATAATGCACAAGCCCAAAGTCCAGGGTCAAGAAAGTCCAGGACCAATTTACCATGAAAAGCAGCAATAAAATCAGTCAGCCAACTGACCAGCAGGGCTTGGTTCCTAGAGTCCATAAGCCCCATCAGGGCCCTTGAGAACTTATGCTTTGCCTTCTTCTTCAGCATTTCCAGTAGTGGAAGAAATAAGGTACCACATTTGATAGTCGGATCCAGGGATAAAGTGTAGCCTGGGTGTTGGCCCACAGGGCAACTGTCCTTGCTGACTAGTGCAAAAAAGACAAGTGTGGCTTCATGCTCCTTTAGAGAAGCAAATGGTGGTGGTTCCTGGAGGAGAAATCAAGGCTCCCCACCTCTGGAAACAAAACACAGCAAAACAAAACACTTGGAACTAGGTTTCCTACAACATGTTCAAAGGTACTATGAGCTTCAGAGAGGGAATGTGTCAGAATTCTCTGCCTGCCACAATTGCAGGAGACTTGCTCTTCTACATATCTGAAATTTTGGCATCTGGGGGTGCTTTGGGAGGCCCTGCCCACATTTTCAGGCTTTGTTCAAATTATAAAAGTAAAACAGCCAAAAATCGCTGATAAAAACATGATAACTGAGTCTCATTACAGCCACCGACAAGTCTCATATTTTAGCATTTTTATTAAAGCTTTTTAAATTACTGAGTGTCTGGTATATTCAATACCAGCCTAAGTGATTTATATTAGTCTATCCCCAGATTCTCCATCTAATAAATAACTTGGCAATCTCCTACCCCATAAATATTCCAGGCCCAGGCAAAAAAGCAATTAAAGCAAGTTAAAAAAAAAAAATACTGCTTCTCAACTCTTCAGGCTGCACTGTCATTGGTTGCTTGCCCCGGTTCAATTATTCCACCATGCTTATTCTGGGATGTAACCGGGTAGGGTAGTGGGAGAAGGAGTTTGGTTCCAGTCTGTCTCCCTACCTGGAATTTATGTTCTGGCTCCCATTTAAAAAACAAGCCACATACAAAACCATTTTTAAACATTAAACATGTCACAATGATGCAGAGATGTTACCAAGGAAAACATTATTTCCAGCAACAAGTGTTCCTTAGCTGCCTGAGACAACTTAGTCTGCTAAAATATTGTTAAAAAGCACTTCAGGAAACGAGCTGAGCCAAAAAAAGAGAGACAGAGGGAGAGCGAGCGAGAGAGGGAGAGAAGCATTTAAAATGCTGCAGTGTTAAGCACTGAGACAGCAGACTAAAATGTTATTGAAGGCTCCCAAGTTGCCAATCCAGAATATATCTCAGGTTAATAAGGTTCACATTCAAGCCAAGCAAAGGATGCATATTTTATGGAGCGGGGGCAAGAAAGGGAACGGAAGGGTGATCCAGAGTCATAAACCAGAGAAACCTCTGAAAAAAATGATGTTGCTGTTAACTAGAGACTTGATCTGTTTTATCCTTACAGCTGTGGTCCATTTCCAGAGAGAGAGAGAGAGAGAGAGAGAGAGAAAGAAAGAAAGAGAAAGAAAGAAAGAAAGAAAGAAAGAAAGAAAGAAAGAAAGAAAGAAAGAAAGAAAGAAAGAAAAGGAAAAAAGCAAGATGCAGTTTAATCTAGACAGCCTGCTGGTTAGCTGAATCCTGCAATATTCCTCTATGTCAGGGTTTCTCAACCTTAGCAACTCTAAGATGCGTGGACTTCAACTCCCAGAATTCTCCAGCCAGCGTGTCCATTCAGATCCACAGCATTGCTTTCGCTGAGGCATCATCAAAGAGTCAGATGTCTACCCCCAAATAATTTAAATTATCAAATATGACACAGAGAAGAAGCAGATGTCAACCTCCTGTGCAACAACTACCCTTAAGAGCAGCTTAGACTCTGTAAACCAATCAGAAAAAACAAAAGCTTCTCTGCTTCACTTCCCTGGACATCTCATCTCCTCGGGAATGCTAAACTTTAATCACGGGGGCGGGGAAGGATGTTAGCTTTTCCCAGCCTCGGATCAGAACTTCTCTCTAAGTCTTTCCTCAGTTTTACAATGACCAAAGTTTTTCTATCCCCAGCAGAAAGGGCTGGAGATATTTGACACTGTGTATATGACAGAGAACATCTCTTCCTCCTGGGGATGTATATTTCATGCCTAGCCAGAATCCAGAAGCATTGTGAATGTCTGACAAGCAGGAACATTCAAAACAAGACTGACCCATTTTCTCATCTGAATGGAAAAAACATTCCATCAGTGCAAGAACTAGCCTGCAATTTCAGGCTTTACTCTAGTTCATCTTGGAAGAGGTTACTAGCAGTGTTGCTATTACTATGACCACAGAGAAAGTTACAGGAGGATTCTGGGTAGAATCATAGAATTCTAAAATTGGAAATGACCATTTAGGACACTCAGTCCAATCACCTGCTTGTGCTGGTTCTAAAGTAGCTTCCCTGACCAAAGTCTATCCAGCTTTAGCTTTAAGTCTTCCAGTGAAGACAATGAAGCCCACCCCTTCCATCAATTGTAACTTCCACTGTCAAACTCATTTTAGCCCTAAGAATTTTTCCTAACCTTCAACCTTGATTTCCCTTTCTGTAACCTAAGCTCACGATTCTGGAGCCTATAGAGAAAAGAGAAGACCATGGCCTTCTTCTGATTGACATCTCTGCATGTATTTGGATAATGCTATCATATCTTTCTTCAATCATCCCTTCTCAAGGCTAAATATCCTGGGATGTGGTCCAAAATCACTTACTTGAAACATGATGACCCACCACCTTTCTGGCACCATTAATGGTGCTAGAAAGGTTTCCTGAAGTAGATACTGAGGAAGGAAGTCAGGCAGATAGTTTTTGGAAACCCACTGAAGACTGCTTTGAAATGAGAGTCCAAACACAAAAAGCTGACCCTGAGTCTTTTCCAGATTGGATTTAAGTCTCACCCAAACTCCAGCCCTATACAATCAGATGATATAGTTAGGTTAATCCATCCTGGCTTGGAAATTCCTGGGTTTATCTTACAAATTAAACTGACAGCCAGTTTGGGGTAGTGGTGAAGGCACCCAGCTAGAAACCAGGAGACCATGAGTTCTAGTTCTACCTTAGCCACAAATCCAGTTGGGGAATCTTGGGCTAGTCCCTCTAAAGAGGAGGAGGCCAGGGCAAACCACTTCCAAAAAACTTGCTGAAAAAACTGCAGGGACTTGTCTAGGCAGTTGCCAGAGGTTAGCACTGACTCAAAGACACTTAATAAATAAAATAACAAACCTTGTAAAGCAGAAAGGGGAAGAAGATTGAAGATCATGCCAATTTAGAAAAAGAGTGAGTTTCCTAGCTCAAGTTTTTCCCTGTGCTTTTCCATTTCAGAATGTACATATCTAAAAACTCAAGTGGAGGAATATACAATGGTGAAAAACTTGAAGTCACACTAACAAACTGTTTCCATAGCAACAGTACAAAAATCAAGCCAAAACCTCCAGGCTACTTTTTCTAGTTTCATATTTTATATTCAGTCATGAAATTTCTAGATTTTGAACATGTTGTGACATATGGAAATTTTACCAAGAACTACCTCTCTCCTTCTCTCTGTCTATGCAAATTTGTGTATACACACATACAGAAGGACAACAACAACAACTTTGCACGTTTTAATGAAGGACAGGATAACAGAGGGAGTCCACTGAGCCATAGTTTAATCACACCAGGAGAGGCATAATGGATCACAGCGTTTTTCAAACTTGGCAACTCTTAAGATGCGTGGACTTCATTTCTTCGAATTCCCCAGCCAGCACGCCCATTCACATACACAGCACTGCTGTCACTGTGGCATCATCAAAGAATCAGATGTCTTCCCCCAAATAATTTAAATTATCAACTGTGACCCAGGGAGGAAATATATGTCAACCTTCTGGGCAACAACTACCCTTAAGAGCAGCTTAGAATCTTTAAACCAACCGGTGAATCAAAGACAGAAAGCTGCTTTATATCTACTAAGAATACTTGTTCATTTCCCACTGCACCGATTGACAATGGCTCTCCAGGGTCATCCAAGCGACAAGCTTTCCTTCTGTCTATTTCCCAACTGTTTGGTTGTTTTTTAAATGGAGGCGCTGGGGGGCTCTTCTGCCTGCAGAGCTGATGCTGTTCCACTGAAGAGCTATGCTCCTTCCAACGGAGGTCACAAGTAGGAAGAGAGGGAGACAGAATAAGGGTAAATGGAAGGAGTAAGTTTTGTGTTCATTTCAGTTGCACGTGCCTGATTTAGTTCTAGTGCAGGATGTGGGGGTGTCAAATGTTCCACTTAAAATTCACCTTTTTTAAAAGGTGCGTTTTGGGAGAGGCTTTGAAGGTGGAGGATGAGAGAGGCAGAGGATGAGTACAGTTTCATGTACGTGCTTCGGGATGGGAACATGTGCTTTGCCTCAGTATGAACACCTGGCAACAGGTTGTCTAGAGAAATGTGTATCAAATCCTGCCAATTCTGCCACTGTAATTCTGTTTTCTCTCTGAAAATGCCTCTTTAACACTTGGGGAGGGAGGTCTATAAGATGATGACCAAGAACAGACAGCACAAAAGGAGCCAGGAATAATACAGAGGGAATTTTCCTGGGTCATAAGATATATTTGTGGGAGACCTATATGGTAGCATTTAAGAGCTAGTGCTTGGTTACCATGACAATAGCTAACAACATTCATCCATACTTTGCAACCTTTAGATTTCCAAAAGCACCAAATTACTGGGCACCTGACAATCTTCTTTGTCTCCCAAAGCTTATCTGAGAAATTACAGCAAGACGCTATTGAAGGGGGAGGCTGACAGTTACATTTCCCTACTGATTTGTAAAACAGAACACACTGCAATGTGTACCCTACTCAGCCACTGCCACACACACATCGGTTTCGTGTATTTCCAGGCACAACTGTGCAACTCTGATTCCCAGTTCCTTCCACCCCAGCTGAGAAGGCGCACCAATGAATTAAATATGTTTTTCCCTCCCAAATACCCCCTTAGGAGTTTACAAAATAGATCTGAACTGTTATCTCCCAGTCATGATGATGGCAGTATTGAAACCACTTTTTTTTTTTTTTGAGCTCTTGTTTTTCTCCTGCAGGAGAAACTGCAGGAACTAGTCCAGGCAGTTGCCAGGATCATCACTGACTCAAAGGTACCTACCCTCCTAAAAAAAACAACACAGAATACATCAGAATTAGCTGGGCACTTGGTTAAGTAAGGAGTGATAAAATAGACCCGTGCATCCTTATAAAAAATGCAATATAACAGGACATGGACTATGGATTTAACAGACCCTTCTCCACAAGGGCACACTCTTAATCCATAAGGGATTTTTTCTAACTGCCCTCAAGAACAGCCATATGGAGGACATTAAAGTGTGCTAAGGTTAGTAATATAGCTCTCTTGCTAGCTTAAAAGAAGGGGCCTGGCTACTTAGGAAAATGTTCCTGGGTAGGACAGATTGATTCAGTTGGGCTTCCAGATCTCAGGCATTAAGTGCAATGAGTTCTTGGTCAGTGCCCATCATCAGAAAGGCCTCCCCGGAAAAAACACAGTACTGATGTTTTTGCAGAACTGCTTTGTTCCATATCAATTCATAATAGTCCACAATGAGATGCCAAGTAGGGCTTTAAAGGTGATTACCACTACCTTGAATTGCGCTCGGATGCTAACTGGTAACCAACACAGCTCCCAAAGCAGGGGTCGTAAATGGTTATACTGAGGGAAACCCCTAACTGCCTAGGCTGCTGCGTTCTGGACCACCTGTAGCTTCTGCGTGGTCTTCAAGGAAAGTAAAATTTGCATCAGCCATGTTGCACACAGACTACAAACTCAGACAGAAAGCCACAATCTTCACTGGAGCTTGTAATGCTATCAAAAGTAATACTCATTAGGATGTGTTATTATCACTGTATCATTTCTCCCATACACCAGACCCAGTGCTGCATCTGGGGAGGGCTTTGCTCAACTAAACCTTCAATTTAAACTACAGAGTTTTATGCAGCTGCCTTTCTGACTCATTCTCAACAGCCTCAGCCATTAAGAACAAGTGGAACAAACCAGGCCCTGAAGGCAGAAACATCCATCTTTGCTGTGACTCAAGAAGATGCACTTCTAAAAATAACAAATGCAGATAATAGATACCCACATGCAGGCATTGGCCACACAATCTAGCAGACCTCAAATTGGATTATTGTGCTTTAAAACACAATTAGAGTTTTGAAAACCCTTGCTCAGTAGGAAAAAAAAAAGGTCTATACTTAAAAGAGCAGAAGCACAAACATGCAAAATTAATTGTATTTACTGCAGAACAAAAGCTCAAGATTGGCTAGTTATTTCATGACTCAAAAATGTAGACCTTGGTTGTTTCTTGCCATATTCGGCCTTTTCCCTCTAGCTAAAAAAAAGGCTGTGATGGAGCATAATGAATTCCTAGCTAGTCCAGAATTTCCCCCCCCCCCCCCACAGGATCTATCGGATTACTTCAGGAAGTCCAAACACTGGAAATAAGTCCAACAGGATTCTCCTGGTCATGTTCTCCAGCAATATAACGTAGAGATCCAGCCACCAATTCTAGAAGCAATACATAAGTTGCATGATTATCCAGCACTGGTACCTTTATTCTCCATGAATTCAATACATTTTTAAAGCTCTTCCACAGTTAAATTTTGTGATGCACAAAGATGCCATTTTGTCTATTCTGAATTCAGCTTCACTGGATGAACTTCTCCATATTTGCATTTCCTTCTGTTGATAGAATATTATAGGGTGATTGAGTTTGGTCTAGTGGTTAAGGCACCGAACTAGAAACTGGGAGATTGTGAGTTCTAGTCCCCCCTTAGGAACAAAACCAGCTGGATGACTTTGGGCTAGCTACTCTCTCTCAGCCCTAGGAAGAAGGAGGCAAGGACAAGCCACTTCTGAAAAAGTTGCCAAGAAAACTGCAGGGAATTTTCTGTGTAGGAGCCAGGAATAAAGGCTGACTCAAAGGCATCTTTCTTTTGAGAGTCAGTTTTGTGTAGTGGTTAAAGTGCTGGACTAAGAGGAATTTGTGAAGAAGGACTTATGGTGAAAGAAGACAACAATGGACTGGCTACAGCTAATTTCAAAAGATCAGGATACAGATTTACAAAGGGAAATAAATGTCCATTTATAAACAACCACAGCTTACTTCTAGGTAGACACATACAGGACTGGGTTGCATGTATCTACATTGCATCAGCTCGGTGCAAAGTGAGTTGGGGAACCACAACAAAAGAAATAGTTCTTCCAAAATGGTTAAAGTTTACAGTGAAATATGAGTGTCAATGAAACATAGCTGGCAGAAATGGAAGAATGGTTAGGGCTCTTGTTCTTGTGCAAGTATTAATCTCCTTTGTGAAGACAGAGTTGGTAAGCTGCTGAGGGTCAGTGACATTTGGAGTGACATATAAGACCAAACCCAATAAATATATTAAAAAATTTTTTTAAAAATGTTCTGTGCTGAAAAGAAATGACTTAAACAGAGTTGACAGTATTAGTAGAGGATAAATGCTACAAAACAGCATTTTCAAGCCAAGAACTGCATTCAAGCTTTATGGAAGTGTGAAAGCCAGTGGAGATTTAAGCCCCTATTTGCATATGACATCTGGGAGATACAGATCAAATCTGTTCCTATCACAGTTTAGATTTCAAATTTCTCAAACACTCCTATTTCTTGATGCTTTCTACTTCTTATGCAGAAGCCGGAGAGGGAGGGAGTGCAGGAGGAAGGAATTAATTAATTAATTCTTGGAGCATACACTAGCCTGAGGAGCATATCCTTCCATCATCATCTTTTTTGGTACCCGGAATATATAGCTACAGGCTACTGCAGGAGACATAAAGGATTTCCGATCGACTGAGACACATTGGAAACTGAGCTGAATCTCAACAGTCTAATGCAGCCCAGTGAGGCAGTAAATTTTCCTGTGACTTGACACATTAATATAGAAGTACAGTCTGGTCTATCAAAGGGAATTGTCATAGTCCATAAGATGTAAAAGGGGGTGGGAGTGGGAGAAGAAGGAATATTCAGTATTCCAAAAGGCGAAAAGCATGGGCAACAAGAGCACAATGTAGTTACACTAGTGCAAAATCTTGGACATTGTGAATGTTTCTGATTCATTTCTGCCTAACTTGGTTTCTTAAAATCTTGGACAGGCTTTGTGTCTGATAACTGGTAAAAGCAATATGCCATTCTATTACTTTAGTACAGGGTTCCTTAACCTTGGCAACTTTAAGATGGGTGGACTTCAACTCCCAGAATTCCCCAGCCAGCTTCAGGAAGTTGAAGTCCACCTGTCTTAAAGTTGACAAGGTTGAGGAACCCTGCTTTAGTAGGTCCAGCTGCCTCTATCCCACCTTCTGTTTTTCCTAAGCTACGGAAGATGTAGCATGGTGTAGCAAACTAGTTCTGCAATTGGAGTGTGTCCATTTGCCCCATCTTGGTGCCTTCCATTCATTTGCATGCTAAGGTTTTTACCAATGTTATGGATACAGATGTGTGTATTGATGACATACTGGAACTGTGTCTGGAGTTCAGGTTCTGGATATACTTGTACATATAACTGCCTCAAATGTCTTTAGGGTGGGTCACTGATGTACACGTGCACATGAACATAGTTATAAAAACCCAGGAGGGGGAAAAAAAAATCTACTTTCAACTGAAATACCTCCATTCAGTTTCTCTGCTCATACATTTGACGGACAATTTCAAAAGGCCATTTCTGTGATTCTTTGTTCTGTTTTAATCAAATACCGGAATTGGAGACGGCATGTGGCTTTTCTGCAGGTGTCTGTAGATGGTATTTTATCAATCCGTGTGGCATTTTCATTATGTGGATGAACTTTTCTGTCATTAATTGGGTGTTGGTCTAGTTTGCTGTGGTCTGAATTGCTATATCCCACAAGAGAAACATCACCACAGTAGGTAACTCAGCTATTCCTTAATAGTTGTATATGATGTTTTGAGATCTTCCCCAAATCTAATGGCTTTTTTGTTTTTATTTTTTATTTTATTTTTGAATATCATTTTGTTGGTTCTTCCTTGCACCTGTTTGCTGTTGCAGAGGCTCAAAAGATGGATGTCCTTAACCCCCCCCAAAAAACCCCCCAACAACCTTCTTCCACCACAGTTTTCCATCCTAGGAAGTCATATAATCCTTTATTTGCAATATCATAATCATTTCCACGGCTACCAATTGTGATATATCAAGGTGGTTGATGAGATGCTAAAGGCTAGTTGGGGGTCAGGAAATGAACTAAGATTTCAACTTTTCTCCAGGAAGGGTGCCTTAATAATGAAGTGAGAAAAAGCAAAAAAAAAAAAAAATGAATGCATGTTACAAGGAAGGAAGGAAGGAAGGAAGGAAGGAAGGAAGGAAGGAAGGAAGGAAGGAAGGAAGGAAGGAAGGAAGGAAGGAAGGAAGGAAGGAAGGAAGGAAGGAAGGAAGGAAGGAAGGAAGGAAGGAAGGAAGGAAGATGGGATCAGTTGCAAAACTGATACAGAGTAAGTCTTTCTGTCTTCCCCAACCTGCACTGTCAGATGTCTTTCATAATCCCTGTTCTATAGATCAGTCTAAGTAGGAGGGCATTCAGTCTGTGAATTATAGAGAAATGAGCAGCTTGTTGTTCAAACATCCTCTGCTTTTTCACAGAATTAATAGATACTCTGAACAGACACTGCCAAAGGTAAATCTGCATATGAAAAATATTGTGTAGGAATATTTCAAAGACTGTCATGTGGACAAAGGAACATGAGCAACACTTTTCTTGCTCTTACTTCTTCTTTCTTTCTGAATTCAGACCGTCCTCCTCTTTTTCTTTGGTCTCTCTCTTTCTTGCCTTTCATCAAGTACTAAGTTTCTAAATCTATTCTGGAAATCACATTAAAATATCACTATTATAACCAACAGCCGTGTACCAAACCAAATCCTTCAACAGCTGTGGAAAAACACAGCTTCTGAAAATGTGCAAGTGTTGAAAAGCGCATCACAGTCTGATAACTAAGGATGGACTCTGAGAAAAAAATGAGCCCAGAGAAATTTTTAAAGGACCCCCAGATACTAACACTTTCCTGAAATCTCTCTTCTAATTCTCTGAAATGTGCTTTTCGTAGTGGAAAGCACATCTGTTTTGTGCTGCATACAGATGGCATTTGAGGAGGTGGGGAATATTCTTTTTTCAGCAGCAGGGCCAAAATTCCCTCCTGGTTAACCTTTTGAGAATTTGCTCTGATGGATAGCTCGCGCTGTTCCTCTTTCACACATGCACATACACAATAAAACACCCGTTTTGACTCAAATCGCTCTCTTTAGCTCCACGCACCTTTAGATCCTCAGCAGCCTTATTTGGGAATAAACAACACTGAAGCTTGCTTCCAAATCAACTTCTGCTGATCTGAAACTTATGAACAAATGCAACCCTGCCGACGTCTACCAAAGCTAAGGAGGCAGAGAGAACAAAACCGAAGTGAATTTGTACTGGAGAAGAAGCCAGGAACAAAGTGTGCCCAAAGTCTTGTTCTCTGAGTAATTCTGAATTTCCAGAACTGGGTCTCTCAAGTGCACTTATGGCATTCATGTTCCATCCAAAAATGAAAAGGTAAAATGAAATAAAAGGTTCAGAGGGTTGGGAACAATAAAATCCATCAAATAAAATCAAGGAAATTGAAATCTCCTGGCACATTTTCTGTAAGCAGAAGAAAGGGCTAAATTAGCCTAGTAAATTATTCAAAGTGAATCATGCTCAGAGCTCTAATATTTATATCACCTTTCATCTCAAAGTACTTTATAATGCTGAGTGTGGTACAAAATGCTTGGGATTATTAACAACTAACTATTGGGCCCACCTCCTTTGTCAAGCTTATAAGACAGAAAAGTGCTCTTATATGGAATCCAATGTCAAACATAAGTTTGCAACACGACTTGCTATCTCCTTCAATTCCAGCAAAATCAGTAAATAAGACTAGGGCCACGTCATACCCCAATCTTCACCAGTGGGGCAGCATCTCTCAGAAGGGTTAGGCAAAGTGGTATATCAAATTTCTATTTAGGATCCAGTTCTAGTTAGTATGTTCTAAGTCTGCAATGTAGACAGCAACTATATGCTATCTAGGAAGGGCATGGCATATCTCAAATCTTTCTCACTGAGAAGAGAATAAAATATTCTGAAGGAGGAGACCCACCCTCACAAATCAGTCCCAGTCATTCACATGAAGATTTGTGGGTTTTGCCTCTCTGCCATCAGAGCTTCGGAGTCAATAGAGGCAAAAAAGTCATTCTGGGGAAGTGTCTAAGGCAGAGGTAACCTTCTCATGGACTCTAACCATTCTGACCAGTACAAGATAAGGAAATGCTTTGCTTCCCTTGAATGCCTCTGGTTCTCATTCAGTACGAGAAAAGTGAATTTGTCACAGAAATTCCTTCAGCACAAGACATTCTCTTAAGTAGATGGTAGTATCCTGGCACTGATTTAATTACACAGCAATGAAGAGGTAATTATAAACACTCTGTCCTTCAACAGGGATAATCATTTCTTCATGACTCTGCCTCTCTGGTTTTGTACACTTTACGTCTATCCTAAAATAATTCCTCCCATGAGGAAATTCTTCCCTGCTGTCTCTGAGGAATGGTTGGAGAATATAATCTCCCTCTAGAGAAAGTAAGGGAAATCATGCACCCCATTTCTCTGTAGACACAGATTTTGTGGAGTTCTGAAAAGCTTTTTGGTTTCAGCTGCACTCTGTCGTGTGCAGCATGTGAGATATATGGGTTAATGATCACATTTGGTATAAGGCGGGCTCCATATTTCCTTTCTAACCAGTCGTATTTTGATGCACTTACTCAACAGGTGGAGATCAAAGAATTACGGCATTAATTCAATGTGGAAGGCATTTGTAAGGATTAGAAGCCAGATAAGAACTGCACACCAAGAGTAAGACCATTTGCATGCACCCAGGCACTGATTACAATATGTTCCAATCCTAATGCACAAGTGTAATTTCTCTCATTTCTTGTGGTACTAATGAAACATTGTCAGTAGGGTAACTCCCCCCGTTCTTGCTACCACAAATCTTGCAGGAAAGAAATAATTGTCATATTCCATGCTATTGTAGACGTAGGCTTATTAAGCGGTCTTATACTCAGTTCTGAAACAGAAACAACCCATTACTCTCCATACTTAGGTAAAAGGGAGACCGTACCTCTTAGACACATCTTGTTTAGTTATTTATTTATGAATTCACATAAATGAAATGGACTCTAGGAGCCTAGATAGCTTACACTATTAAAAATAGGTTTGAAAATCAGAGTAAAATGATTTTAAATAAGAATTAAGAATAGGAATAATCATGCAGAGGCCCCAATGCCTTAGAAGTATACTTTCTATCTAAAGAGGTAGACCTCTGAAGAGTCCAGAATCAAATCAAAGCACAAGTGAAAACTGTGGGTCAACAAGCTGAGATGATCTGTTTTGGACTGTACACTTTGTACATTGCAGTGGACATAGAAGCATAAAGTTTGAAACAGTTGCATCTGTGATGTGGGCAATTAAATGGCATCAATCAGAATTGTAACACTGAGTGTGATATTCAAAAAAGCACTAGCATAGAGGAATCTGAAAGACAAGGGCTAGGCTTAGGGATAGGATTCAGGATTGTTAATATTATCAGGCATAAAAACCTTCCTGCATTAAGAAAACTAGGAACCCATGGAGACAGTTTCTAATTTAGTCCTTTCCCTGAGACACTAGTTTTCCGTTTTACACCTAGAAACTAGCCTTTTCCCTCAATCAACTTCCAACCCTAAATAAATATACTGTGTGATATTACTGCATGTGTAGATCAGCTCTAAATAGTCACAAAGTGTTAATTAGGTGGGAAAACTAGCTTCCATTTTAAGGCATTATTTCTATGTTAGTTAACATCCGTTAGGATAAAGCCTGTTTTGTGTAATACTGACAATGACAAAAAGTTCCAATATTTTTAAATACACCCCATCCCAGCCCCAAAAGTTTATGATTAGACTTAAAAAAATAATAGTCCTTGTTTAGTTTTCTTCTGGATTAATCTGAGGATGTCGTCTTTTCAAGGACAAACAAAGATTCCTTCCATAGACTACATGAGGCAAAGTGGAGGCACAGAGACTTGTTAAAAGTGGACCAGAAACAGGCAGATTTTGCATTTTCTAAAATGAGTGAGATGATTGCAGTATAAAAATAATCCTGAATTTATTATCACTGTAGGAGATGACAGAGGTGCAAAAACATCACACATGGAACAGGACCTCATTTTAATGTGAAAAAAATAAAATCAGGGGCAAATTTTGTACAAACAGATGGTTGCACTCACACCTGGCACTAGCATAGCCATCTTTCTCCATTTTTTTTCTTTCTTTTTTTTGCTGAATCATATGATTTCATTAATGAAAGCATCTGACTGCTAAAAAAGAACCTGAATTAACACCCTTCCACTGTTCTCAATTTGTGGAAAGAGAGGTTGGAAACGTATTGTACAATCAACAGCTGTAGTTACACATATCCCTAAAATATCGTGCCTTTTTGAGATATGAGTACCGCAAACTGAATGAATGTCATCTACTGCGACATTCTCAGCTCAGGATATAAGGATGAAAGGCTTTTTAGGCAATAAGAAGATAGGCCTTGCCATACTGGGCAGAAAAGGGTGGAGGAACTTAATGTTCCTAAAAGGCCAATATATTATTTCATGGAGTCATGGAAAATGCTGATGGGGGACATGGGGTGTTTTTTTTCCACTAATGCTGCCAGGGAGGGGTTGAGAGTAAGTTCCTTAAAGGAATCATACTAGTCCTAGTGACTTCAGCATTAACATTATATTTAATATTTATTGGCAGAAAATGATAAACTGACTTGTTTATTAAAAGAAAAATCAAATAATTATTATCTTAAGGAATGGAAACCATTGATGGACTATTTGCAAAATGCAGGTGGGGCGAAGCTTACATGGGGATTTGAAGATTAGATTATAAATGTAATGGGATATGTTTTGACAAAGAATTATTCCTATTTAATGCATTAAAAACTAGCACCTATGATACTCTTATTATTCTCAAGACCAGAGATAGATTGGAAGCTATCTATTTTTCATGCCTTTTTTCTTTATCTCACGTTTTCTTTTCCTTTTTCCTATAATTTGTATTTTTCATTTTCCTTTTCATTTCTGACTTTTAACTCTGTAATTCTAAAACTTCAATAAAATATTATTATAAACATTATATTTAATATTTATTTCTATAATATTTCAATGGCTTAAAAGGCTGACTTTGCGTGACTTTGGCCAATCTCAAAAAAAAAAAAAAAAACCCTATGCAGGAACAGACATGGGTCAGAAACAACTACTTCTTCCTTTGTGTGTGCATGTCTAATGTGTGCACCTTCCGTTCAGTCTTGACTGCAGGTGACTTTAAGGACAAGTCCCTGCAGTTTTCTTGGCAACTTTTCTTGAAGTGGTTTGCCATTTCCTTCAACCTAGAGATGAGAGAAAGTGATTGGTTCAAAGTTACCCAACCAGTTTCTGGGCATAAGGTAGGACTAGAACTCAAGTCTCCTGGCTTCTACTCCAGTGCCTTTAACAACCACACTGGCCGTCTTAATCTCCTGCAACCTGGTACCAGCCAGATGTGTTGGTACTACAGTTCCAGGAATTCCCAACCATTATGGCCAGTGGTGCTCTCCAGAAGATCCAGGACCAAGTGGTCAATTGACCATTAAAATAATCTAGAAGTGACACCATACTCCTCTAAACTTACATTTCTTAAATTATAACTTTTCTAGATTGAATTGGCAGGGTTGTAAGCACATTCATATGTATTATCATCTTTGTTGGAAAGGCCCAGTTAATAATTCCTTTGAATCAAACATTTTAGCAGAAGGTGGGAAAATCATTTAAATTTCACAGTGTCAGTTTGCTGTCCAAATATGCTAAAACATATAAATTGATGCAATATAATAAATGGATTCAATTCCTGTTGTTACTTACTACGTTTGTTATCATGAAATACTGGGAAACTAAAATGCATTTTTCTTTGGATCAGTGGTGTATAAAAATAGTGTGCACTGAATAAAAAATGAATACAAGAAGCAAGAGTTTTGTAAACCCCTACAATTAAGAATGAATGTATTCAAGTGTGATCACAATTTTTCACTGTATTAACAATGATTTTGCTAATAGAGTGCCTTTACATATATTTCAGAGGTTGTCCTGGGCACCACAGATATTTTAAAAACTTTATTCTCCATGACTATCTTTACGTTTCCTTGTTTGTTTATACATATCTCTCTTTACACACACACACATCAGAAGACTTGAAAGCAAAATGGTTTTGTGATGGATTCACCTCTGCGCAGTCCAGTAGTCCCATATGTGTTAGCTTCCACTTTAGGCTTTTGATAGCTGAGCAAGAGGAGGAGGAAAGAGAAAGATCCCACATGCTCAGTCGGGAAATAATATTCAATATTTATCACGTGCTATCTCCTTGCTAAATATAGAACAGAAGGAGTGTTCATCAGGCACATTTGTTAGCATTCAATGGTGAGGGGGGAACAATGAGAAGGCGAGCATCACTGAGGGAGAAAAATATATGGTTATGGCTTGCTATCTTTTTCATTGTGTTAACATGTCCTCTGAGGCATAATATGCTTTATAACAGCTTGCCACAGCCTCATCAGTGCACAAGCTGCCGTTCCTTCAAAACATGTCGAAGAATGCAATATTGGAGAAAATGAGCTCCACGCATCCCTTCATTGTTTTATAGGAAACAAGGCATTAAGCAATGGTGTTGCTGAGGGACGCTGAGCTAACAGTACTGCGGTGAGTTACAACAGAGTGTCAGAGGCAGATGACAGCCTCCAAAGCCAGCGGAGAGGGGGGCACCCAGCCAACTCCACTGCCTGTCAGCCTCTTCTTTATCACGGCACTGAGTGGGGCATGACTCACAGCGAAAGGCCACCATAACTTAGAACCATTCCAGACGTTCATTTCTGTGATAAATTCAACACTGAATGGGAAGTTTGTACTGAGCTGGGTGTGGAGAGCAAGGTCAGTGATGGAGAGTCAGTTCAATCCAGAAGTTTCTGGATTCAACCCTAGGCAGCCCCAGTAAAACAGATCAGAAAGCAGATGAGGTGAAAACACCCTTTTAATGTAGAACCTGGAATTTCAGTGCTGGCATAGAGAAGACGGTGTCAACCTAGATGGTCCTGTGTCCCTGCATAAATAGCATGACATTTCAGTGTTTATGTGCAGGAATGCACATGGAATTTATCTGTATTTTATCTTTCCACCATTTGGGGGGTGGGGTGGGGAAAAACAACCACAGAATTTAGGCCAGTGAAGTAGCATATTAATACATTTCCACGATCGCCTCCAACGGAAAACAGAAATCCATTCCAGCGTTTAGCAGAAGCGGCTGACAGACAGTTCATGAGCTACCTTTGTCCAGTGGCACTCATACTATAAACACCTGTTGGTTACCTTCTCTACTGCCACAAGTACTATCTGAAGTTCAGCCACTCAAGTTTCAGCCTAAGGACTATATGGACGAAGCCCCCTTAACAGATAGTTTCCTCTCACTTGTGAAGGGACACTTTAAATGAGTCCACATCATTGTTTAGTTAAATATAGTCTAGTATCAATGCTCTATAATGCCAGAGGATTCATCATCTGCTTTGTGTCAACCACCTGAAGGGCCGTCCAGCCCAATTCCAGTTGGAGCCTTTAAAAGCAATTGGACAAAAGAATAATCTAGCAAACATTCATCTCATCATAATCACCACCCTTCTTCCAAATTATAGTGCTACATGTTTATTTCTATTTAACTAGAAATGTGAGGGCTGTGCCCTGAAAGGTATCTTACAAAGGTTTTCACTAAAATGAACATCAATAAATCACACCATAATAATGTTTTTCTTTTAAATTTGCATCTAAATTTAACATAAAAAGCTTTTATGCAAACCTACGTCCTCTGCTATTCTTCTTTTTGAGGATGAATCTTCTCATTCTTGCAAGTGATGCCTATAGGGCTAATATAATGCCTTCTCCTTCAGTATGTTTCCATCTGTTCCTTGTCCACCAAGATAAAACCCATTTGGTTCTTCCATTGTTAAGGCTTCTAAAGTTGTTATTGTGTTCCATCAAGTTGGTGTCAACTCCTATTGACCACATAAATAGATTTTCTCCATGATGATCTAGCCCTATCCTGTTCTTTCAGGTCTTCCAATGATGCCTCCATTGCCACTGTAACTGAGTCCATCCACCATGCTGCTGGTCATCCTCTTTTCTTTTCTTCCACCTTTCCCAACATTACAGACTTCTCCAGAGAGATGGTCTTCACATAATGTGTCCAGATTAGGATCATGCGAGCCTGGTCATTTGTGCCTCAAGTGAGAATTCTGGGTTGATTTGTTTGATGACCCATCGATTTGTTTTCTTGGCTGTCCATGGCATTTTTAGGAGTTTTTTGGAAAATGGAAGATAACAGCAACATGTCCTCATCATAAGCAGAGTTTAGATTTACGGCTAAAAAAAGTCTCCTGTGAGAGTTGAGGAATATGATTAGTATTTCAGCTTTCTTTTCCTTTTATTCATAGACTTGTTTCCATTTAAGGTGCTCCTATTAAAACTAAATGGAATACAAATGAAAAGGCAGGGAAAGCAAGTAACAACATATTTTGTTGGTTAACAATTTCATTTCAACACCAAACATTATTTTAGTGAATTCCATCAACCTGGTGTAATATTAATCAAGGATAAGCTAATAGAGGATGCATGTTGGGTCCAAAATAAATAAATAATAGCAATACATTTACATTGTAATTTCTTGTTTGTTCAAAAGCCACACAGAGAAATTGAATTTGAAAGTGATGCCAACCAAATTCAATAACAATAAAGTTCTGATTTATCTCTTTCTCCTGCAGCTTTAAACCCAATTCACCTGACATTTTAATTAATACTTTTCCACACCAGAAACCTGGCAAGACCAGGTCCTGCACTACATTTTCTGTGAACACTTGCGTTTATTTTATAACAAATAAATAATTGCTCCGATAATGCTCAGAATAACGTGGAGGATAAAGTTCCAGCAAGGAAAAAAATCTCTTATTTGCCCTTCCTCTTTTTAAATCTTGAAATAAAAGTGGAGCGTGTGCATTTTCAGTCACTCTGAGAGCACAGGAGAGTATAAGAAGTTCCTCCTCCCTTGCTGTTGCCCACATTGTATTGCCGGTGTTCTCCAAGGTTAGAGCTTCTCAACTCATGAGATACAGAAAGATTACTTGCATTATTATTTCAGGTTCTCACACAATTTGATGAAAGAAGATGGAGTTGTTCTTGAACTTTAGATATCAGGTGGGCAAGCTGAGCATATAAAGATTCTTTATTTCACAGCATAACAGTCTTTCCAGCATTCTGCAACCTCCCTGGCTACCTCTAATTTAATTCAACCCCAAGGGAAGCTATAAAGAAAGAACTCCTTTCAGAGGTGTCCCTCCTCCTCCTCCTCCTCCTCCTCCAGATTAGGAAATGGGGACAACCTGGAAGGCTTCAGAGTGAAGAAATGATACACACAACCACCAGTAGCCCGCCCTGCTGTCTCCAACTTCAAGGAAGCTCAAAGCATCATCACAAGGCAGGCACAAGAAATATATAAGCATTGTGGAGAGTATGGTAGAAAAAAATGAGGCTTATTTTGTAACAGTTGAAAACTTTCAGGAAACCATAAGGCAGAATTCAATACAACGTGGTTCAGTCTTAGAAATAGCCAGACATGGGGGCTGACGATAAGCCTGGAGATTTACTGCAACAGAGTTCTCCCTCTGACCTTGGAAGTTTAAATTCAACCAACCACGTCCCCCCTCCCACAGCACTCTTCCCGAGAGTTGTACAGTTTATGTTGTCTAGAGTTTCTATCTTGGACTCCATGATAGAACTGATTTGATGATGTTCTCGCTCTCTAATTAGACGTGTGCCAGTGGACCACAGACTTAGAACAATGATATAGACTGCACAAATATCAAAAGATGCAGGAATTCTATGGGTGAGGGCTGGAGCCTACAAGGCCAGAAGGAGACTGGGTCTCTTTATCAAAACACTGGGCAAGGGACCTCAACATCCAAGGCTGAGAAACAGGCAGCAAAAAAAAAGAAAAAAGAAAAGAAAAGAAAAAAAAGCGGTTACTACATAACAGTGGGAGAAAGAGAGAGACTCTAGATGCCTAGATTCTGCAGGACATCACATTCATGGTTATATTAATGTATTTTACACCTGCGTTAAAAGCAACTTCTCTATCAGAGCCTCTTCCTTGAATTTTCTCTGCATCTGGGATGAAAGTTCGACACTTTGCCTACTGATAACCTTTCTCTCTTTCTCTCTCTCTGAATGTGCTATATTCCCATGGAGCTTTGAGTTACTCTTCCTCTGATAGACAGTTCTTTCCCCCACTGTTACCTACTCCTTTTGCATGAATGGCAGCCCTTTAGTCATTACATCCCAATTATTTACCAATTGCATAGCTGAATCCCATGAAAGACATAAAGGCTGACTCATTCTACCGTCATACGTTCCCTCCGAATGGGAGGATGTTGTTTTGCAGAAACCTGAGGTGGTGGCAGCTCGCAGAGATAATGCAATGGACTAAATTTAGCAGAGATTGCTAACTGTGTCCCAAGGAGCAGAGGGCTTTAAGAAGCATGGCAAAGCACAGTTGCCTGGCCTTGGTTTCCCACTGTCAGGATGCTGTTGGGAGTGTGAATTTGGAAAGCAAAACTTTCAGTATCACATTTGTGTTTGTGTAGCTGATAAGGCAGGATAGGAGACAGAGGCATAAATATGGTGGATCAGATTAGCAAAAGATTGAAGGAGAGGTTGATGAATTGGCAAATACAGCTGTTTCTACTTTCTTTGCAGAGTAATTTTTGATAACAGTCTGGCACTTGTACCTGCTGTTGAAATATACGATCAGCCAGCAGCACTAATCCAACCTACCTAGGACAACAATAGTAGTAGTAGTAGTAGTAATAATAATATTGATGGTGATGATGATGATGATGAAGATGATGATGCATGGAAAACTCAAGCACATTCTTTGGAAACTATCCAACAAAGGACAATGTAGAGGTTTTCAGTGTTAGCTTTGTGCTCATGTGGATTAGCTAAATTCTCTGCAGTTACAGGAGCTCAGGGCTTCACTAACTCATGACTGCAAAAGGTAAGATCTGAGGAGAGGATGAATTTAATGAAAGCAGAACCCAGTGGGCTTGAGGGATAAAATTTCACTCTTTTTTCATGACTGGACCTGAAGAAGTTGAGGGCACTAAGGGAGGACACTGGCAATGATAGAAACATGACCATATCAAGATGTAATCTGGATCTTCCATCTTTGAAGTTAAGCAGACTTTGGACAGACAGGAGTAGGCTAGGAAATACCATGTATACCACTTTTAAAATTCAGAAGATTAGGATGCAGGTGAAAATGCATTGCTCTTTAAACAGCATCCATGTGCATGGTGCACTGCAGGATATTCTAAGCAAGAGAGAGGACCTTGTTCAAACAGTCTACACCAGTGTTTCTCAACCTCAGCAACCTTCCCCCATGCTGGTTGGGGGAATTCTGGGAGTTGAAGTCCACACATCTTAAAGTTGCTGAGGTTGAGAAACACTGGTGTAGACTCTAAATTTAGACACTACAAATTCGGGAAAGGAGAGGGCAAAGTGTGGCAAAGGTTAATTGTAGGCAAATGCAGTTAAATGTATTTAACCTCTATTGTAACTCAGGTGGGAAAAACTGTCCCCTGATGTTGACTGATTAACTCAAAGTTTATATCAATCAAGTGTTGACTAAACACTATGGACCATGGTGAATGCACATGTTTTTATTTTCAAAGCCATACTTTTGTTAGGCTTGTAGATTTATTTCCTCACAATCTTGACTATTTTCTCAGAGTTTCATTGACCCTTCTTGCTCCTGGGATGCCTTTGATTCTTTTCATCTCCTCTTAGGCTTCTTACACATCTAAAAGTATACTCCTGGTGTTTTTATCATTTCCTGCCTGAGACATGTACCTATCCCATCATCCAGTGAACTGCAACTGCCAGGTAGCTCAAATGTGAACCTAACAAAGGTGAAACATGGGGCATTTCAATCAACTGGCCTTCTCTTTCTTCCTTCATTTTTACCCTCAGAGGTAAATGGATGAAGAAGAACAGTCATCTATATCCTTATGAGAATCTCAAATCGTATCTCTTCTTGCTGGAGGTGGAAGCATGGAGCTGTCAAAAACGTCACCCTCCAGAAACTAATTAGAGGACTATATACAACTTCAGCAAGAGGAGAAAGAAAATATTGCATATATTTATTAATAAGTGGAGCTGAACTGGAGTTAAACTCTGCAAGGAGAATGAAAGTTTCTATATAAAGCACCAGCAGGGTGAAAGAACACAGTAGAAGAAAATTATTCAGCCCTGATGACTTTCTCTCTTTTGCAAATTGGGAAGGAAAATATCATAAATCTATCTTCTCATTTGACTATTTCTATTCTCCCTTACTAAAAACCTTACCTAATCACCTGAATTCCATTCAAGGGTCAACACTCAAACTGAAGACAAGGACAATGATATAAACACTATTCTGTTCCGATCCTGAAAAAGATCCTCAAAGTTAGAATGGAGCAAGACAGGCTGGTGGTTTCGAAACAAAGGATAGCTTACCAAGAGTAACTTTGTGGGAAGAAAAACTGGAGAGGCATAAAACAGTGAAGGAAATATTCAAGGGTGCAGTTCAGGTGCCATTTGAGTGAACAATGGCAAATGGAATTTTATGTCCAGCATGCTAAAAAATTCATGCCAGAATGTGGAAATAATTTGGTGCTTATGATCTGAAGTAGATGTATGGGGAAAACATATAAGCGGAATATCTAAAGGCGTACAGAATAAGCCATTCATTGGATTGCAAAATGTGCCTTCTGGAAGAATAGAGTATCAGTTTCTGAGATAGTGGAAGATCAATAACAGAATTCAGTCTGAAGAATTTCCTGAGAGTAGCATATTAGTAGCATTCTAAGAATTTCCTGAGAGTAGCATATTAGTAGGTCTGGAGCAGTTTGCTATCTTTAATTCTACTCTTAAGGTATGAGGTTTCTACTTCAAGATCTTAACAACTTTATTTTTTTCCCCCTTCTCTAGTTAAGGGTCTACCAGCCTCAGCAGGTGGCAAAATCTGACCAACCTCAGCTGAGCTTGAAAGCTAAGGGGGCTGCTCCTGATTAGATGAAGAATACCCTGGAAGAAGTCAATGACAAACCCACTTTGCCAAGAAAACTACACGGGTGGGTTCACAAAGTCATCAGGAGCCTAGCAAAGGAGACTATCTTTGTAAGCATCTGCAAAGGAGAGAACTCCTGTTAAAGTAACTTATTTAAAAGTCTTCTTTACTTTATTGGAAGAAAGAAGTGAAGGGGATGCAAAGGAAATAGCTGATTCAGCCAACCTTTGGTGCTCTCTCTCTCTCATTACTGAAGTCCCCATAATAATTTCACAACAACAAAAAGTACTTTTTCCTGCCCAGGGTTCTCTTTGAGTTGGCCATGAAGGAATAATAAAACAACTGGGCTTGGCTCAGGAGTTGTCATTACATAATCCCAAACATTATTTTTCTTTTCACTTTTAAAAAGAAGTAAATGTTTGTTTCCTAGACCCTCTGAAATAGCAGTGCTGTTATTTCTGGAAAAGGCTCCAGTCAGACATTCCATTTGAAAAGTGTCATTTTCTGAATGCTTAATTACTACTCAAAGACAAAGCATGGTCATGACTCTGCCATTTGTCTTGTGAGAGGCCATCAAAATTGCATTAGGTGTGAGATAAACGTGCCTTTTATGATTATATATCTCCGCTCCGTTTCATTTCATAATCTCAGTGTACTCACTAAAGAGGTATTTCCTACTATGTCCTGGGGAAAGGAAGAAAGTACATGATTTTTCAGTTCCTTTTAACTATCACTGGCTGTAAATATTTTGAGATGTCATCTTGATTTGGTTCTCTTGAAGGCTTGTCCAGAAGCTGGACTCAAAGCCCACGGTCCACAGTTCTCTCATGGCCTCACCCAATCTTTTCCCATTTCAACACAGCATTGTCAAAGCCACATCCCCAAATCTTCCAGGTGATCAAACTTACTCTAATAATTACATCCAGCCTAGACTAAATAGAAGTATTTTCTTTGGGCATTTTTGTCATGTGGATCAATAACTGGTTAGCAGTAAATTAGTAAGTATAAATCACTGTTTCTCAACCTTGGCAACTTTAAGATGGGTGGACCTCAACTCCCAGAATTCCCCAGCCAGCCTTGCTGGCTGGGGAATTCTGGGAGTTGAGGTCCACCCATCTTAAAGTTGCCATGGTTGAGAAACAGTGATATAAATGGACAATTCTCATAAAGGAGGATTGTGAGAAGTAGGGAGGCTGTATTGGGAATATTGGCTTTTATCATAGCTACATGGAATTTGAGGTACGTGGTGGCATTTTTTTCCCCTCGAAAGTGCCTCTTCCAGGTGCTTCTACGTATCCTGGAATAAGGCTGTGCAGAAAAATTCTCCTTTGTTTAGCCAGCCCTCATTCTGTTTGATGAAACAGAATTTGCTGTCAAGGATAAAAGGGGACTAGAAAGAGTTAACGATGTCACGGCACTAATCTGGAGCGCTGTTCCTCTGCAGCTGCCCTTACTCTGTATTCCCCCCCCCCCAAAGGCAAAGAAGGCAAATCTCAATCACAGGATTCAGTGACATCAGAATAAAACCACAGAAAAGAAGAGGTGTTAAAAAAATTAACCAAGCACTGCTTGTTGACACTGAAGATTATCTTGTTTGATAAAATCAATTTTGATGACAGCACAATCTGAGAGTATAGTCAGAGATGATTTTATCAAGAGAACAAGGAACAAAGTATATCTGACAAACAGATTTTGGTCAACAAAATCATTGTTGTCAGATTTCCCACCTAGGCATGTTGTTATATTCCCGTTGCTTCCAACTGGTTGCTTTGGGTTTAATTTAAATGGGTATTCCCATTGAAATGTCAACTGTCCTCCCCCCACACTTGTTTCTGTGAAAACCCAAACACTTAAAAAAATAGGGGGAAAATTGGGGGAAAATTTGCCTGCAAAGAATTCCACTTTAGATGTTGAAGTTCCACACAGAAGTGTCTGGGGCAGGTCCCAGAATCTCCAAATCCATCGTTTATATGGAGATAGAGTTCCAGAATTTTGTAAGAGACTAAAATAAAATACATTTTACTCAAAATGTGGTATCTCTGAGTTCTCTAAAACTGTATGTGTATAATTTTGCCACATTATTCAGCTATTTTAAAGTAAACTTTCTAAATGCTTTTCAACATTTGCTTTTGCAAAATATATTTTCCACAGAGGCTACAAATAGTTTTTCCTCTTCTTTTTAGTTACAGTTTTGAAAGCGCCGGATCATTATAGAATTCTTACATTCTGGAATCTGCTGAAATTCCAACTCAAGTGGAACTTAAGGTATATCTGAACAATAACGGAGGGAAAATGCAAGAATATTGCCCGCTCCTGGGAGAAAAGAAAGTGCTTTAAAATAGAACAAATGTCATTTAAAGTACTGCGTTGAAATAACAAACCCCATTCACAAGGTTGCATGAATTCTTTAAACATCTAAGGCAGAAACAGCTACATACATCTACAGTAACTACAAATTTGGAGACCAGAACCTTTCCTATAACTGAAAATGGCTTAAGAAAACACCCAGTGCCCATGAATTCTTCTTCCTTTACTGTATCAAAGAAATCTAGCACTATTTCTAATGCTTAAACCCCCCCCCAAATCTAGAAAAGTTTAAACACAGGGGGAAACCAGTTATTAACTCCCATTGATAAAATCCTGATACTTATAGAAGGATTATATATCATCAATAAAAATGGTAGTGGCTAGGAGAACACTGAAGCCTCCAAAAAGAACTGATTTGAAGAAAAAGCTCAGCAAGAACATCTGCGAACTGCATAATAACTCATATAACCATCTTTCAATCATAGCTTCACACATGGGAAGCAAAGAGTGAAGCTAATAACAAGCTTTTTCCTCTTTCACAATGACTTGCACATGCTCCAATATCACAATTACAAAGAGCCTTTTATTTAAATACATCTGAACTATCATAGACTCAGATTCAACTCAGAGTCACCCAGGCAGATAAAATACTTCTGAAAGGCTGTCGCTCAGCCACAATGCACCCAGAACTAAAGTAAGTCACTTATTTTCTTTTACAGGACATTTTTTTGTCTTCCCTGTAAACCAAGCCTTAATGATACTGCTTTGTTCAAACAGGATCTAGCGATCAGGTTAAATGTTGAGATGATCTCCTTCTCCAGGAACCTAATGGGTTATTGCAACAGGCCTTAAGAGTTTGTGATTCCTTACACATCACAAGAATGCTACTGACCCAAAGTTGCCCAGGTTTGCTCTTTGTTGGACACTGAAGTCCAGATCCACCCCAAGCAAGGAGCACCGTGGGAAAAACAGCATCAACCGAAAACTACTTGGAACATTTGTATTCCAGAGGCAGTGTGTCTCAGTTGCTTTTTCCTTGGGAGGAACCGCAATATTGAAACAAATTAATTACATGCAAAATTCATTCAGGGATTTTAATTGCTACTATTTTCTGGATTCTCTCACCACTGTTCTTTACTCACTCTGAAGCGATAGGACAGGTTAAGGATTTAACTTAACTGAACCAGAGAAAGATTCAACATACAGTATGTATCTTCAGGAAAAGATAAGAAAAAGGCTTGCTAAAAATCCGAGCTACTGTAACTCTGCCATCCTTTAAGCTATCATCTCATAACTGGTATGTGAGAGGCCAGGACAAGCTCAGCATCCTCCTCCTCCCCCCCCCCCCGCCCGCCCACCCCATCTCCCTCAAGCAAACCAAGTGCTTCTAATTGACAGTTTTCAACTGCCACTTCCAACTGGCAATGAGAAGGTTCTCTCTCTCTCCCCTCCCTTGATTTAATGCTGGAGAAGTGTCAAGCCTTCAAGAGGGTCTTCCCCCCTCACATTTCCTCACGCCCAGCTGCCAAACCTGATACTGCCAGATCACTTTATTATACAAAGTGGTAAAAAAAAAATTAAGTACCTCTTAAGAGGTCCTCATGGTTGCTTAATGTAAATGTTAAATTTTAGGGCTGGGGAAATCTTCCAAGGATGTGCAAAGCTCATTCTGAAGGGGCCACACTTGTCCTCATGTTTTGCTTCTGAGGTCTTCTCCACCACTTTCAGTAGCAGGAAGAGCTGCTTTCAGTCAAAGGGCTGGAAGAGGCTTTGGTGCAGAGACAACACGTGTGCATCCTATGAAGTTGATGGGTAAGGCTTTGAGGTGACTAAAAACGTTTTGTGGAAGAGAATCATCTCCTTAGTCTGATGAGAAGCTCCATATTGCTTCCATGGTGGGAAGTGACTCATCAAAGCAAAGCTGAGCTACCTCACACAGACCCATCATATAATATATTATTTTTTTATTCCAGAGTTTCTTTTCCTCTTTTCTATATAGAATCAAACATATTAGGGAATTTTAAGAACAGGACACAAAGAGACTTGATCCAAAATAGAATGTAATTCTTTTAATGGAGCTTGGTTTACAAGCTGACTTCTTTAAAAAACAAACATAATAGTCCGTTCAGAGTGGACAAATCATTTTTTTTTTCCTTCCGTGCAGCTCCTACGTTTACTCACCCATTTCTGTTACTTCTCTATTTTTACATTAATCCTTTCTCTCTTTTTTTGGGCAAAAGCCACACAAATTTATCAGTGAGTACAAACTTGGACGTTGCATTTCTAGATATATTTTGGGAGAAAATATGTACATGATTTTACATACAAATTCTTCTGCTTCTTCTTTGGAGATTAAAAAAAACCCGTGTCAAAGATTTGGGAAACATTAACCTAATTCTGGTCTACATTTCTCAAGAGCAGCAGATCAAATCAATGTTATTGAAATTTGCAAAGGTCAAATTTCATCTTTAATCCTACGAAGCATCTCTAATCCTACGAATACGATAATAGCAGAAGCAAGGAGAGCAGCAATTCTGGGTTATTCACCTGTGCCATGACTGGAATTCAGACTGTTATAAAAATACAATCAATACAAAACTATCCTCTAACCTTTTACAGAAGGGTTTGAATCTTCAGCTGTTCACTTTTGTGTGGTTCTTGTATCTGAGTCCAGAGTCAACACACATGGGAGCAGAGTCTTGCTCTTATGCTGTAAATGTGGAAGTTTACATTGTTTCTCAGATTTCACCAAGGAGCATCGGAGGGTGAAGACAATTTGGAAGATTTAACTTAGAATTTTGACCCAGCCTTCCTGCAGGTCGCCATGACATGACAACCTAGAGACCTTCTTTTGTGCCAGATTTTCTCGTTAAGTGAATGCATGCCATAAAAATGAAAATAATACTGTTGCACCTACTGTGTAACCACCTGTCACTAAATTTATGAACAATTAAGGAAGTGGAAGTGCTTCCCAGGGAGTGATTTGTATGTACTATAAAATGCTCATTTTGTCTGAAAATATAATGGGAAAAACAACTCTCTCAATCCCATCCCTTTTTTATTTAATTTAGTTTTGTAGTAATTAATCAGGTACACTGGGGTTCTCCTCCCACTTCTTTAAATTTATGATAGCTCTGAACATAACAGATAAACAGTATTCCGTTGAGGCCAGTTGCCTTCTAACCAAAGTGTGACTGGCAGATCTTGACGTGGCATCTAAAAGCAAGATGCTGTGCTATGGCTGCCAACATTTCAGAGGCACAGCAAGGTCCTTCTGTTGCAATTACAGGCTTGCGACATTGGCCCTGAAGGAAGAGCTTCATCTTTGGTCCAAGGCTAGCTTGCATCCCTTTGCTGCATTCAGAGAAAGGACTGGGGCCAGAGCTTCAAGGTGCAGTGTAAAATTTGCATGTCAAAGAGCCCCACGTTCAATTCCATGAAATGTTAATTATTAAAATATGTTCTTTATGGCATTTTTCATACTTTCCCATGAGAAGAAAAGAGATGTCATTCAGAGATGGATCCTCCCTTTGATACATTATTTCAAACAAAGGCAGATTATTAGCTTTCTTCAAAAATATTTTTTTATCTATATTTATTAGGCAGCGCATGCCCTGCAAATTGTTCAGAAGAAGCGCTCTGGACCTCATTCAAGCCCAGCACCTTTCTGCTCTTCATGAAAGCAACCCGCTTTTCTTAGGCTTCTTTGTGAAAAGATGTCGTTGCTTCAACAATCACATTAACTTCAGCGAATGGATTCCTTACATGTTGCACACACTAGATCCAAAGCACTTCTTCCAAATCAAGTTTCAATCATGCACAGCCTGATATTTAATCAGTCCTGAATCAGTATAAATGTAGTGTCAAGTTTCCAAGAGACACAGATTTAGAGCAGAATGGAGAAACCTCTGAGTACTGAGTAATGGTCTTTAGAACCATTTAGTGAGAGCAGCAGAAAGCTAGTACAGGTAGTCCTCGCTTAACAACCATTCGTTCAGCGATTGTTCAAAATTATGACGGTTCTGAATGAAAGGACTTATGTCCTGTGCCTGAACTTATGACCATTTCAGCGCCCTGCAATCACGTGATCAAAATTCAGGTGCTTGGCAGCCCACCCGTGCTTATGACTGCAGGGGTGCTTCAACTCTCCCCACCTGCCTATCTCCCCCCCATCTCTGCCCTTTTGGCCCCTTGCCACCCTGCACTCCATTGCCCCAGCTGACCTTTGTGCTGTCTTCTTGCTCCTGCTGCTCCAGCTGCTGACAAGGCATGCCCGGCCTAGCTGCTGGGCCTTATGGGGCTGGCTTTGCGCTGGGAAGAAGGCGAAAACAGCTAAATGCAGCCTTTTCCACCCTTCTTCGCAGCACTCCCTTGTCCCTGGGGGCTGGCTGAAAAGCCCCCGCACCAAAATCCGAGCAGGATTTTCAGCCACGGAGTATTTTCAGCCCCGGAATGGAGAGGCTTCAGAAGCCTCTTGACTCAGGCTGAAAATCCAAGTGGTTTTGAGCCCCTTGCACACCCAACCTGACCTGCGCTGCACCCACACCCCACTCCCCCATCCAGCAGTACTTGGGGCTTGCAATTTTCTGCCAGCTTCCCCACTAATTTGATTGTGGGAAGCTGGTAGGAAGTTGCCTCGCCTAACAACTGGGGCATTCACTTAATGATGGCAGCCAGGACAGTAGTCGCTAAGCAAAGTGGTCATGTGATAATTTGCTTAACGATTGCATCACTTAACAGCCTAAATTCCAGTCCCAATTGTGGTCATTAAGCAAGGACTACCTGTAGCATCTGTGAAAAACTATGGATATGATATATCACACCCATGACAACAGAGTGAGATCCATTAAAGAGCTGTGTGTACCACGGGCTAAGCTTCATTAAGCTTTTTTTTTTTTTTCAAGTTTTGCCTGCTTAGCATGTTGTGCGAACCCAGATCTATTATAATGTCCATGTCTTTTGCAAACAAGGAAATGGGTTTAAGTAACCTGACAAAACTGTACCATTTGTACCAGTCCAAAAGCTTTTTTGTTGTTATTCAGTCGTTAAGTCATGTCTGACTCTTCGTGACCCCATGAACCATATTGCGCCAGGCCTTCCTGTCCTTCGCTGCCTCCTGGAGTTTGCTCAGTTTCACGCTCATTGCTTCGGGGATGCTTTCTAACCATCTCATCCTCTGCCTTCCTCTTCTCCTTTTGCCTTCCATCTTTCCCAGCATCAGGGTCTTTTCCAAAGAGTCCTCTCTTCGCATTAGGTGACCAAAGTATCTGAGCTTGAGCTTCATTATCAATCCTTCCAATGAGCAATCAGGGTTGATTTCCTTTAGGATTGACTGGTTTGACCTCTAGCAGTCCAGGGGACTCTCAAGAGTCTTCTCCAGCACCACAGTTCAAAGGCATCAATTCTTCGGCGCTCGGCCTTTTTTATGGTCCAGCTCTCACAGCCATACATTACTACTGGGAAAACCATAGCTTTGATTATGCGGATCTTTTTTGGCAAGGTGATGTCTCTGCTCTTTAATATGCTATCTAGGTTTGCCACAGTTTTCCTCCCAAGGAGCAAGCATCTTTTAATTTCATGGCTGCAGTCACCGTCTGCGGTGATCTTGGAGCCCAAATAAATGAAGTCTGTTACTGCTTCCATTTCTACCCCTTCTATTTGCCAGGAATTGACGGATCCAGATGCCATGATCTTAGTTTTTTTAATGTTGAGTTTCAAGCCAGCTTTTGCACTCTCCTCCTTCACCCTCATCAAGAGGCCCTTTAGTTCTTCTTCACTTTCTGCCATTAGGGTGGTATCGTCTGCATATCTGAGGTTGTTGATGTTTCTCCCTGCAATCTTAACTCCGGCTTGTGATTCTTCCAGCCTGGCATTTCTCATGATGTACTCTGCATATAAGTTAAATAAGCAGGGTGACAGTATACAGCCTTGTCGTACTCCTTTCCCTATTTTGAACCAATCAGTTGTTCCATGACTGGTTCTAACTGTTGAATTAGGACATTCTAGCAATGAAATTGGTCCAAGTTTGGTTTCACTAAACCCAGTGATTATATATTTCTTCCGGAGGCTTCCAAGTTAGCCATGCCAGGCTAAAGCTTATGCCTTTATGCCTCAAACCACTTGTATAAAATTTTAGATATTCCCCCAAAATAAAATTCCACCTGGATAAAAAGCTATTAAACGCTACCGATCAGGCTGCTTTTTGTGGTATGAGGTGGCAGAGATTTGGCCCTACCCACATTTAGAGACACTTGTCTGTTTTCTTTTACTCGGCAACAGTCTTGCTAGAGCAATTCAATTGTTGCACGTTACATTACAAAGGAAACCAGTCAACACCTTCTGGGTTAATATGCATATGAAAATTTTTCCAACTGATTCCACACTTCCTAAATATTCTGATGAAGGCCTCTGCTCAAATTAGGTTTAAACCTGTGTATTTTTGAAAGGAAAAATAAGTTTTGAAATCTGCTTTAAATACATATTTAAGTGCAACTTCTTACACGGATTAAAAATATTGCAGTTCATGTGGAGATGAGATTGAATAAATTGATGGGAGTGAAAATAATAGATCAATTTGTCCATAAGTTTATTTTTTTAAAAAAAAACTTTTTTGACAGATATCTCATTAGGAAACGTCCAATTAATTAACTTTGCCACTCTGGGAGGCATCTGGGTAGTTGTAGCATGAAACAGAATGTGGATTAGATGAAAGTTAAAACTCACCCTATAAAGTATTTCTTATGTTCTACAAAGATATTTCTCCATCATTATTCTTATTGTTCAGGCTTGGTCTAAGTTGTTGCTTAGAGCTAAAATTTAGGCCCCATCTTGTCACCAGCCTCTCTTGCCACGATGGGAGGCAATTTTCTGAAGATCTTTTGTTTTGAAAGATTGCTACTTCCCTTCCCCAGGCTTCATTTTAATGGTGGCAACTTAAATTGATTTTCAGTTTATTTTTAATTTTTTCTCCTCCCCATCCTATGTGTTTTGTGTCAGTGAGAGGGCAGTTTAATAAAACAGTGTGAAGCCAGAGGGACCTTTTTTCCTTGTAACGGCCTGCGAACACATCTAAGGAAAAATAGATTCTACAACTTTTTAAAAACTCAAGTGACATTATCTGGGTTGCACTTTATTTACTGCTAGAGACGGGGGGACTCTTACAATAGACCCAGCTGCTATGGTTTAAAAAGCCTTTTGATACCTCTTCTCATCCTATGTTGCATTATTTGTCTTTTTCATCTTTTTTCAAATCTGGATTTAAATAAAACAAAACATTCTTAGGTGAGAAGGCGGCTTAATAGAACAGGAACCTTCTCAAAGCTTCCTACGCAAAGTCAGATATCATGGAATATAAAAACAGATGTTCTGACAGACTGGCAGCTGTTAAAAACAAGATACAAAGAGTAAGAATAAATGAGCAGCTCTACAGCTAAGTTACTCAGCGATCAATGCTGGGAGAATGTTTTTTAACTTGTATGCAAGTGATGTGGAGTTAATATTGAGCAGTGAAGTGACCATGTTTACTGGTTAATATCAAACCGTTCAAGGTGGTAAAGTCCAAAAGAAATTCTGAAGATCTGCACAAGTATACATGAAATCTGAGTGAATCGGCTTCCAACTGGCAAATGTGGCAAATGCTGTTCAATATAAGCCAGGGATGCCCTTAGGTGGTGAAGTTCACTTACGCATTATGGGATCTGAACTGGGCAGGGACTGAGTAGGAAAGGAAACTTGAACCAGAGTGGAAAGCAAAATGAAAATGTTACCCCAGCGTATAGCTGAAGAGAGGCAAATTCTATGTTTGAAATCATAAGGAAGGAAATGGAAGAAGGACTTGCTGGCATAATAATGCCCTTATACAAATCTACAAGACTATACTTAGAGTATTGTGTATAGTTTTGGCCATCACACCTTAAATTTATTACAGAGCTGTGAAAGATGAAAAATTGGGCAACCCAAATGATTATTGGACTGGTTTGCAGCTCTGTTTGGAGGAAAAATCACAGCAGTGGGGGCTCTTTAGCTCAGAATAAGGGGAGAGACTGAATGAAGATAGACAGACAGATATGGAATCAGGCATGGTATAGATCCATGTTTCTCAACCTCAGCAGTTTTAAGTTGCATGGACTTCAACTCCCAGAATTCCCCAGCCAGCCGTGTGTGTGTGTGTGTGTGTGTGTGTGTGTGTAATTGCTGAGGTTCCATATGATATATGGAATCAGGCATGGTATAGATCAGTGTTTCTCAACCTCAACAATTATATATGTACATGGCTGGCTGGGGAATATATATGGAATCAGACATGGTCTAGATCAGTGTTTTAAGCTGTGTGGACTTTTTTGAGCTGTGTGGACTTCAACTCCCAGAATTCCCCAGCCAGCCATGCTGGCTGGGGAATTCTGGGAGTTGAAGTCCACACAACTTAAAGTTGCTGAGGTCGAGAAACACTGGTATAGTCAAATGGAGAGAGACTGTCTTTCTTCCTTTCTCACAATGCTAGAGTTTGAGATCGTCTACCGAAACTAAATACGGAAAGATTCAGTACCTAAAACAAGCAAATACTCCCCCCCGCCCAGAAATTGTATAATTAAAGAGGAATTTGCTGCCAGCGGTTGCGGACAGAACAGCCAATTTGAATAGCTTTAAACAGGGACTAGACGGGTTCATGGAGGATCAGGCTATTCATGGTTGGTTGTTTACAACCTTCAACAATGCAAACAATAACTGGTTCAGGATCAGCTTGAATCTTAAAGCCCCTTTTTGTGACTCCTCATGATGCACCCCCAAATAGCAGCAGTAAAGGCTCTGAGAAGTAGAGCCGTGATGTGTCACTGACTTCTGATGGTCCACAAAGGAAACAGAAGTGGATCAGCTGAAGAACAGGACTGACACTGCTGACAGAAAACAAACCCAAAATCTAATCCAGAGCCACCTGGTTGCAGGACATCATCACCCACTGTGGGGCTCAATGCTATCGTTGCCCTTGACAGAGATTCTCCCCTGCAGCTTTTCTGGACTGAAAACTGTGACCAGCTTTTGATCGAGGCTATCCAATCTGGGCTGCAAAGTGACAGCAAAGGAGCTTGAGTTTTCTATGTTACTCTGCCTCCATCTAGCAGTCTTCCACGTTTTTGACGCCCAGATCTACTGCTGACTTCTGGGGCTAAGCACTAGAGACAGTAGGTGGGAGCAGAGCAATATTAAAAAAGAAGAAAAGGAAAGGAAAAAAGAAAGATGCTATTTGATTTGCACTCTTTAAAATGAAATGTAGTTATTATAACTATAGTTACACCTGTAATAATTTTCCCATTCTGTCACTTTGTTTCTTACTACTGGGTACTGCACTGAAGGTTTTTCGGGCCGTGTGGGCAGCACTGAGTCCTCAGATTGTGCAGCTCCATTCAAGGATTTTGGACAAATCCTTTTCCAGTGCTATCTAAAAAACCCCGCCTCATGTTAGAATGTGGGATCTTCTGTATGCAAAGCACGGGCTCTATAATTAAGCTATGCTTCCATTAAACAATGCACATTCTGGAATACTTAGTCTGTAGACAGGAAGTGCCTGAGACAAGGAGAAGCAAGACACTGGCTTAAAAAAAAAAAATTCTTAGGGTATGGTTGAGTCTCAGCAGATGGCAGCACCTGACTGACCTTGGATAGGCGTGAAACCTAAGCAGAGTCAGACCCCACCTTGCTAGTCTTTCAAAGAACATTAAAAACATGGCTCTTCCCCCAGGGCTTGGGTCAGAGTGATTTACAGGTTCTTCTTGTCTGTTTTTGATTTCTGGAAAGGGAGAAAATTGGTTGTGGTTCTCTCTGGATAACGCTATCTTTTGAATTTTGATGTTATTGTGTGTATGTTAAGCCACCAAGGGTCACTGGAACTGGGGTGGCCTAGAAATTAGATAGATAGATAGATAGATAGATAGATAGATAGATAGATAGATAGATAGATAGATAGATCAGACAGACAGAGACAGACAGACAGACAGACAGACATCCCAGAATGGCAAACCACTTTTGTACGGTTGCCAAGAAAACTACACGAGCAGGTAGTCAACTGAGGTTGAGCTTGATCTGAAGGAAACTTTACACTAGCTTAGGGTTGAGCTAAACCGCCATTTCTATTTTTGTGATCTTCTGCCCCGATTGCAGTTTCAGAATTTGGTCATGGTTTACTCTGTACACTGCTTGACATGCCTCCACCCCTTATCTTTTACTTTCTTCATTAGGATGAAATGTGTTCTGGAGCCCAATGCAGAAAAGGAAATTACTGTGTAGCTGTTCTGGCTATGAATGACCACAAAAGATCGATAAGTAATGGAGAAAAAGAGGGTGCAAATGATACCTTAAATAAAACCATGATCACCCAACTTTTTTCCAGATTAGAATGCATTGGGTTGAATGCATTGGATCATCGGGGTGGATCCAAAGCTCCCTGTGCTAAGTGCAGATCTGCTGAAGTTACTGGACATGTTAGACATAACCAGCTCAAGTCTCACTTATTTCTAAAAACATGACTAAATCTGGATCCAATTCTGCAAAGGACGACATCACAATACGTCTCAAATCATTAGGGAATATTGTACATCTTCACTTCTACTAGATTTGCAGAAAATGTTTCAGATTTATTGGAGCAGAGACAAAGAATCAAGATAGTTGGATGAGATGTGGGGATAGAAGGGGGGGAAACAGAAGGCATGTGTTCAGTTCAATAATATGCTTCATAATCACAATAATGGTATCTATGTGCATATATATATATATATATATATATATATATATATATATACACATACATACATACACACACATACACACAGAGAAGTAGGCAACTTACATTCTATCTTTATTAAATTAGATTCTCGGTTGTTTTCCATCTCTCTTTCACTCTCTCATACGCATATAGCCTGAACCATTAATCCAATCAAACAGCCACTGGATTGGGGGGGGGGGGAAACCTCACTTCCATTCTGGCCTTTTGCCATCCTAGCTCTTATAAACCGTTGTTAACAGCTGTAATGAACTAATCCAGGAGACATATTAATAATGACATGAAGAGACACATTTATTGTTGATTGCTGAGTCAGTGGCAGATTTATCACAGGATTTCTACTAGGGAAGGCTGGACCCTACAGTGGTGCAATTAAAGCCAGATTGAATCCAGGGACAAAGAATCAATAATCTAACCAGGCAACTTTTACATTTTGCAAAACACAAATATAAATTAATTGGCATGAACATGGCTGCTAATGGGTAATTAATGCTGGGCTTGCTAGCCAATCAGAGCACAACATAAATTCCATTTGGTTTATTAACCTAAATTGCTGCTAAGCATCAGTTTCACTGGAGTTGTAGGCATTTCAGTGGTACAGATATTAAGCTGTCCCCATCATTTGGGAGAACAGGACACAGATAAAGACCACAGAGTCTGGATATCATAAAAAAGCCACATGTTGGTAATCACTGAAGTATGTGCTGAAATGTATATTAGAATTTCTCCAAGTTTGTCTACTGGGTTAAAGAAGCTTCTGTTTTTCCATCCCTTTTTCAGGGCGCTTGCAAATTTGCTTGGCATGTTTCTTGGTGGCGCCACTGAGATTGCGTTACTAGCAAGACTTCTTTATGCACAATTTTGGAAAACCCAGACACCACCAACAATACAAGAATGGTTGTTAAAACTGATGGGCATGGCAGAAAATGACAAACTGGCTTGCTTATTAAAAGAAAACTCAAATAACTATTACCTTAAAGAATGGAAACCATTGATGGACTATTTGCAAAATGCAGGTGGGGTGAAGCTTACATGGGGATTTGAAGATTAGATTATAAATGTAATGGGATATATTTAGACAAAGAATTATTCTTATTGAATGTATTAAAAACTAGCACTTATGATAGCCTTATTATTTCTAAGACCAGAGATAGATTGGAAGTTGTCTATTTTTCATACCTTTTCTTCTTTTACGTTACTTCGCTTTTCCTTTTCTTTATATTTTGTATTTCGAATTTTCTTTTCTATTTCTAACTTTTAAATATGTATCTTTAAAATCTCAATAAAATATTATATATATATATAAAAGAGATTGCATTACTATTGGAAGTGGTGGCAGGCAGTCCTGGTTTTTGTTTTTGTTTTCTATTGCACATTTTCCATCACTCTGAAACCTCTCTGGCTGCCCAATATGAAAATGTCTCATGGGAAGAGTTCTTTCATGATGTCCTTCTCTGAGATTTAACTGAAACATAGGAAGCCTACTAAATCACACACTGTTGCTAAAAGATATGGATTTACACCCTGATTGATTGATTGATTGATTGATTTACACCCATTCCTGGGACCCCTTATAAATAGTTATGGGCAAGCATTCCTGTGCCTACCCATGAAAACTTTACTTAAACTTTCATATCATTTGAAAGGAACGTCTAAAGGGAATTTCTTATTCACCAAATTGAATGAGAATGGTCAAAGATAAGATACGAATATATTTAAATCCATTTTACCAGCAAGAAGACATCCTATGGGATATAGTGACAAAATGCACAGCATTCGTGAACAGTATAAGCGGTCCAGCTTAAATGGCGCTGAAACCCAACAGAAGCATCTACTGAAATTAAAAAAAAAAACTTTAATTAGATTAAATTAAATTAAATAATTAAATTTAAAGAAATACTTCCATATGGACTAGAATTCTACATTATTTGGGGTGGGAGTGGGCATACCAGCATATAGCAATATTAACAAATTCTTTCTTTAAAGCACACCAGAAACACAAGCAGTTGTATAGAAAGAGAGAAAAACAGACACTTTACTTTCAAGACTGCAATCTACTTGGATGCTCTTAATGAAGCCTGTAGCCCACAGGGTTTTGCCAGGAAAGTCTTAATTGGGAGGGGAAAATGCTTAATAGAAATGCTATTTTGCAATATAGGATTGCAAAAAAACAAAAATAAACCCAACCCTCTTGAAAAAAAAATAGTAGTAAATTACATCAAGATTCTTCAGCAGATGGTTCAGACAGAAGCAAAATTCTCAGGAGAACAAGTGCTGTTTTTGCAGACAGATTTCAAGTCGGAAAAGATGAAACACGCACAAGGAAAGAATCAGTTAGCAATCTTTGACTTCATGAAGTTTGTAGGTCACAGCCAAATAGTGCAGTCATTCAAGGCAGCAAAGAAAGTCTCCAAGAACAGTTCTGGAGTTACACCTTCCCTCCCACCCCAAAAACTGCACACAATATAAGCATATCAAATATTGTGCTCCATCACTGCTGCTGTTTAGATCACTATGGGCACTTCCAGAACTACTTTTGGAATGAGTAAATGCTCAAAAATGAGTTTTTGTAGGATGGGCGCAGGTACACCAACTCACAACGTTCTCTAGTCAACAGTTAACACCCCACCCCAAGTCATGAGTTGCACTACATAAGCATCTGAACTTCACTTTGATCACAAGTGCTGCCCGACAGAGAATAATGATTGGCTGAGCCATCTATTACCAAGAAGGACATACTGTGACTGGCTGGCATTTTTCTGCAAGCTGTATAAATTCACAATACGATGCTGCCTATCAAATTGTTAATATTCTAGTAGTCATAAGAGCCCACCGCTTCACGTGTAGAATTAGAATGTGTGCGCTACAGAAAGCTTTGATATCTGGAAATTCCCCTAATAATAAATCCAACAATACCTCATTCACTATACATATTTTTCAATGCACCTAGAAGTGACTTCCAATGTGTAAACAACATGCAATACACAAATGTGTGTATTTTGCCTTTATATATATCACTATTGGTGAAAGTGACAATATATAAAGGGTATACTTTGCTTTGGAGCTGTCATTACTCTGCTTCCCACTGCAGACTCAAAACTGAACCAAAGTTTGCACGTGACTTGGTGTCCACCCTTCAAGGTAGACAAGAAACAGAAGTAGCAGGAATTCAAAGAATGCCCTTATTGTTGTAAAGCAGGATACCAGAATCTTGGAAGCCTGTCCAAGTTTCTCTCCATCTTATACCAAACAAAATCAAGGCAGAGTTCATTTGAGTTTCTTTCCTATGCTTTCTTCTTTCTTAGGATTGAATAATCTTTTGTGAAACTCCTCCCTTGATGGTTCAATAATTCCTTTTCCCTACATTCTTTCACATCAAACCCGGTTGCCTACCACACAAATGCTGTCACCAGTCTAAGGAGGACCGCTAGCACCAAGAATGTGACTGAAGGTCCAAGGCCAACAAATATGTTCCTATTCTTCCCTAGATGGAATTTTAATCACTTCCAGGAAAACATCTGAACTGATTAAGTGTCATCAAGTCAGGGCTGACTCTTAGTAACAACACAGATAGATTCTCCCTAAGAATGTGTGAATAGACAACTTTACAGCAGCCTTCCTTGGTCTGGTGCCCTCCAGATAGGCTGGGGTTTTCATCATTTAATTCCAAACACAACAAAAGTCACAACGTGTTTGGAACCAAAATGTAGTATTTCTGCTGTAATTGTTTCTCCAGCTGCCTTCATCTCTATAAAAGAAGAACCAAGACTGAAAAATCAAGGTGTGATAAACTAGTGGCCTCCAAATATATGCACAAACATTACTATTGGCAATGGTGACTTATCTAATAAGATTTGAATCAAGATGGCCTTGACAAAATAAAAAGATGGCTGAATGCCTCTTATCTTTGCAAACTTCTGGGCCAAATTCATGGTTCACTATTATGCCCAGCTGCAAAGAACAAGTACAGCTGGTATCTTTTGGACTGGAACCAACTCCATGCCTCTCGAGTTGGAAGGAGAGGTAACTTTCTGTTCTGCAAAGCTCATGGATCAAGACCAGTGATGCTGCTCAGTAAATAAGTATTTGCATAAGAGATGCTAAAGCAATTGGACTTCCACAGAGATCACACTAGTAGCAACTCAGAGTCTTACTTGACATGTACACAATGAACTAAATGAAAGATAGCTACAGGTGGGTGTATTTTTCTCCCATAAGGAAGACTGATTTCTGATCCCAAAAAGCTCAGAAAGACCACCTTTTTCCCCTTAAAAGAAGCACAGAGGAAAAGAAGAAATTATTTTAATACATCTTTTTGTAGTTTTTTTACCCCTAAAAGGAAGGAAAAAGCAAAAGCACAGATTCTTCCCTCCCCAATTCAGATTTACTCCTTGCAAAGTCAATATCCATCAGCTGTTTGAAATTAAAGGAAAGGTTTTATACATGCCTTATTGTACTGCAAGAGCTTTCTACTCAGCCAGATAAATCTTCTTTAAGAGGATTAGGAAACTCTCATTATCTTTATCTAACCTGAACTAACACTAACACTGAAAAATTAATCTATAGACTGGACAAAAGCCAATAACCGTTGCTAAGAAGCTGGCCCTTTGGAGTTTCTTTCTAATTGAAGTGGGTGGGAGGAGAAAATACTTAATTCTGCTCAGCACTTGGGGACTGTGGGGTAGAAAGTTAGGGGGGAAGGCACTATGAAAAAGAAACAAGAACTTCTGGTGGGCTAATGGACGAAGAGATCGTATAATTCCTTGTGAATTATTTATCTATCAGCATAGGAGGTATGTATGCATGGGGGTACCTACGTGTGTATGTCTGCACGCATAAAACATTTATGTCTAAGGCCAGAGAAGTGCACCTGCTATTGCAGCTCTAAGCAAAGGAAACCACAGGCAGGTATTCACCTATGGCATTATTTGAAAGAAGCTCTAACTCCCTAGCACCAGGTGGGGAGAAATTCATAAAGACATTTCATTGCATTCCTTTATGAAACCCAAAGATAAACTAATGCTGGAGTTTGTTTTAGGGAAGGAGAAAAAGAGAGAGGTGGGTGGTAGTTAAATAGAACAGCTAACGCAAAACAATAAAAAGGGGAATGAAGGGATACACCTTTGCATATGTTAATCCTTATACATAGCTACAGATTTAGAAATAATTACTATAATTTACACAGGAATACAGTACATCTCAATATAGCAGACAAGACAGTAAACGGGTGATGTGTTTGCTTCCTCTGTTTGTTGTCCAGGTGTTGATCTGCTGATGTACGATTTCAAAGCTCCTGGTCTCACTTCTGATGATTCTCCATTTTATTGCTTGGCTGAACATTTCTTTTGCCATTTTTAGCAATCTTATTTAACTAGATGGCAAATGCGTGGCTTTCTCTTTGTTTTTGCAGGCTTTGTCTTCCACAGAGAAGAAATGTTGGGTGGAATGTGGAGTCCTTCCACAACTTTTCTTCCAAAAAGGCTAAGAGAGATTTATGAGTGACCTGTCTTTCAGTTTACAATCTCTCCAGAGGTCCTCAGACTCCTTGGCTCTCTCTATCTCAATTAAGTGAGACAGAAAAGCATCAGGTAGAACCGTTTTTACAATCAGGAGTTGTGGACAGCCAAGGAAGCTGCAGACCACTGAGAATGGGAAACAATCACCAAACCCCTTACATCTAGTTACAATCAAGCAGGGTCCACAGAAGTGTGAAATTAATTCTAAAGTATCCTGAAAGTAAGGAAGACAAACAAATGCCTCTTTTTGCAGAGGAAGAAAACTTTTAGGAAACTGAATGACAGTGTCTGCCATAGAAGGAAACGCGGTTTGTATTGGCCAGTTGTTCAAACAGAGATTTGCCTTCTGTAAAGCAAAACACAGGAAGGAGATAACTTTTCCCATTCCATTGTTTTACTAATCATTCAAGGATTTTTTTTTTTCAAATGGATTTAGTCCTGAGAGGTATTACATGCTAATTTACGGTTTGATCTGGTTTGTATTTGAATGGACTTCCACCAGGGAATCCCAGGTTAAACTGGGAAGTCAAAACACAGGCTGGAAAAAGGCAATGGCAAACCATCCATAATGTTGCCAAGAAAACTACACTGTCATGGAAATGAAGACACCAGGGATCTAGTACCTGTTCCATGGGACCACTGCACACATGCTGATTCAATGTTAAAAGGGCGTTAAGAGAAACAGCCAAGCCATTTTTATGCAATAGATACATGATATACTTTTTTTTGTTGCAAACCGTAAACACCTTTTTAAGAGGCAAGGCAATATCGGCATTTTCTGCTCTTTGAGTATCCTAATACAACTCAGAGGACGGAAGCAGTGAGAATTAATGTCAACTACCTGGCCAAATGCTCCAGGGGGTAGTCAATAGCCTACTTCAGACACTCTTGGATGAAACCAATTTCCTACAACCGTTACCCAGGCCTGTTCTTTGAATGGAAACTGCTGTAGTCACCTTGGTCTTTGCCATGAGAAAGGGAATGGAAATCTGCTAATTCTCTTGCAGGTTTCTGGGACCCTAGCTGGGCATCCTTCTGGACTGGCTACTCATCTTGGGTTTGGGAAATATTGCTTTACAAGTCTGATCCTAGCAGAATAACCACCCAGGGAATAACTGCTTTCATCCCTTCTTTGAATATCTCTGTAACTTACTCTCCAACCTTTGTTTCTGTTCAGTGTGAAAAATGGAAGGGTTCTGCGCATCCCTAGCATTCAGTACTTAAACAGTTTGTAGAGTTCTTCATTGTTCAGAGAATAGGTAGCTGAGAAGAAGGTTCAAACTGAGACAGCGATTGCCTTTGCCATTTGGGTTTAATGACAGAAAATCAGACTTTTAGCTTCTTCCTTATCTTCATTTCTTCAGAAGATGATCAGTAAAATTTACTCTCAGTGAAATCAAACATTTCCTTGTAGTGGAACACACTTAAAGAGGGCATGGACCTCCTGTTAATTTAGCACTTGACGTGGAAACTCTGAAATGTGTCTCTCAGAAAAGTCCTGAGTTCTGTGCTTCGTATTCTCCTCAAAAATGTGTTAGACTGAAGGAGCTCTCTTGTGCATTTATCTTTTGAAGTTCTGTGCCAAAATAACTTGATGGTTTTCAATGACTTTGACATACTTATGCAATCTGTCTTCTTTTTCTTTCTTGCTACAGAAAGTGTTAGCCTTGTTTGTTTGTTTGTATGTTGGAGTCTCTTCTTCTACAGCACCTGTCAGGTTTTTTATTTTGCCACTATAGTTCCTCCTAAAGATGTTAATTCAATGGTAAAGACCACAAAGGGGCTATGAAAAGTTGCTTTCCTTATTTAGAAGCCTCTCTGTTCCTATGGAACTTGGACACTTACACCAGATGGGAAAGACAGAGTTGATACAAGCCAGATTTTGCCCTTGGGGACCAAAAAACGTTCTTTCACTTCCACATATTTTAAAGCAGACCTAGTTAATAATTTCACTATGAAAGAAACATTTTGCATGCACAATAATTAGTTTGGGCCCATTTGTAGTATGTTTTGATTACCCTAACATTGTCCCAAACAACAATTTTAAAGGAGGAGAAGGTAGATAGAATCAAAAGATCTGTGTTCATCTCAGTCAGGAAAAAGGAAGAGAAGAAAGAGGGAAGAGAGAAATATGTATACAATATCAAGATCTCCCCTTTTTGCTTTGGGTACAGCTGGACAAATCTCTGATCTGGGGGAACTTCAGAAGACTGAGCGTGTGAATACTTCCAAAGTTCAAAAGGAGGTCAACATCCCTGTAAGATGTCTCCTAATGCCTGCAGGTTATCAGGTGCCATTGTTTGGTCCTCTCTTCTCCAACATGCACTAGTCCACCTGATCCCAAAGAACATTTGGCAATTGCACTACTGCTAAGATATGCTTTGGGTATATAAACTGTAAATAACTCTAGGAAAGATGCTACTATTATTCTCTATTGCTACTATTATTATTCAGAGCATTATTCACAAAAACACGCATCAGCAGTAGCAGGGCTCCCAAAACTTCCTTGCCAGATGAGAGTGACACACACACCCACACCCACCCACAGACATACTGGCCTGTTAGGAAGGAGGGAAATTAGGGCCTCTTCTTAATTAAAGCTCACCTCCCGATAGTCTACAGAATTTCTTTCCCAATATTCCTTCTCCCTTTTTGCAACACACAAAAAAGACTTCTGCCAAGTCTTTACTTGCTGCTCAGATAGGGTTTGTATCTGCTACTAAAAACATCCTACCTTTCTGCTTTCCTTTAAAACTGGGACAAAGCAGAAACTAATAAAATCAGCATCAACATGCTTCGTACCCTCTGTTTCAGGCAAGTGCTGGAAAACTGCATCCCTTTTCTATAGTGCCAGAGCAGAAAAAATAATACAAACCATGACTTTTCACTAGAGCAGCAAAACAAACAAGCGAACTTTGCTCAAAATTCAACCAACAAAAGAGCTGGACCACCAAGAACCCAGTTTACTTCAACAGGCAGAAATATGTTAATTACTATCTATGGCCTCTGTTCATTCACAATTAACTAGTGGAAACCCTCATTTCTAAATGAAAGAATTCAAGATAGAACCTTATGGTCCAGACAAAGAGTTGTGACCCTTTTGGTTAATAATACCCTGAGGAGCTATGAGTCAGAACACTTATTCAAAGATCATGGAGCCTCTTCATGTTCATTTCGTCAGCAAAATCCACCAAGTCTTACCTTGGACGATAAGATGAACTCGTGATGTTTTTGGATGATTGTCTGTCTGTACAGAGCAGGTGTAGGGACCTTCATCATATATGTCCACATTATGGATCTTGATACTGTATTGAGTTTTGGTGTTTGTGAGAATGACCACTCGGTCGTCTATCGACCACTTATCATTTCCAGCATAAAGAATAGTGCTACGGTTCAGCCAAGCTACTCGTGTGACTCTGTCATCCACAGTACACCTAATAAATAAATAAATAAATAAAGAGAATGAAAAGGAATCGATTGTTATTGCCTTCTGGGGAAAAAAAAAGTCATGATTTACTGTTCCTGTTCTCTATTATTTATTTTTGAATCACTTAGCAATCCAGTTAAAAATGTATGCATCCATGCAATTAAAAAACAAAACAAAATAAAATTATGGATAAAACTAATGAGATGTTCCATTCACCCCATTTCTCCTTTTGGTACGAAGTTCAACATTCTCAGAACTTACATTTTCTTTCCTTTTGAATGGAATCCACCTGAGGCTTTTTAGCATCTTAAAACGTTTCTGCATATTGTTAAATACAAAGTTGGTATACCGATGGGACAGAACTTTAAGCACACCAACAGAGAATCATGTTCCCAGCTCCCATTTACAAGGTATGGAGAAATAGCCAGCTTCTAAGGTGCTTCCAGAGGCCAAAAACCAGATGTCTGTGGCACTTTGTGCTAAATCAGGTTTGTTTTAAGTAAGCTTTCTGAATAAGTCACAATAGCTGGGTTCACACACCTTGTTCAGCCACAACTCATGGTTTCAAACCATAATGCCTGGGTGTGGGTATCTTGCCCAGCCACAAACCATGTATTCTCCAGGCATATATCAGGGTAACTCTCAAACCATGGTTTATCAACCATTGCAGCTGGGTTAGCATACAATTTGCTAAGACCAATCCAAGCAAATTGTATTAGGACTTAGCATGCTATAGAAACCATTTGTTTCTCAGAGTGCAGCCTGTTGCCATTTTCACACAGAGAAGGTATGTTCATCTGCTCCAGACAGAACTCCTTTCCAAGTACTAGGGATGAAATACAAGCTGTGACCTGGAAGATCTCCCTAACTCACAGTGTGGATCTCTAAACTCAGCATGGCATAAATTGGCAAGAGAACTCTGTGCAAAAGCCCCACTGCAACCACTAACCATAGTAAATTCACTATTCATTAGGTAGAATAAAAAGCTGCCCAGCAATTTGCATCTGACAAAGAGTTACGCAATAGACTGAGATGGATCTTGAATACAAATTAAATAGAGAAGCATGCTCTGATTCTGTAGTGAGGATATACCTATCCTGGATATCAAAATGTGCATCTTGACTGGCTGAAACTGCATCAGGTCCAAAAAGGTTATGATGGTCAGAACTGCCAAGGTTTCATTCTAAATTGAACAAACATTTGTTCAAGCGTATTGTCTCGCCTTCCTTTTAGAGCATTCTGCAAATAGCTCCAAAGACAACAATTGTGCAAATTAGATTTCAATTGACCTTCCATTTTGTGTTGATCTATTAACAAAGCCCATTCTTACTCAGAAAATCTCAAACAGTAGCTATTGCTAGCCTGTGTTCTGGCATTGGCTCAACCAACATGCATGTACCATTCATGTGTTGGCTGAAAATCACATCATTTTTTTGATGGACATCAGCTGTGAGATCTAAGGGATTCCCAAATTACACTTACTTCTGTAATACTTTGCAAAGAGTGTGACCTTCTCCTTTGCTCCCTGAGAACCAATTTCTTCCTCTCCACTGTCTTTCTTTCTCCTGCTCAGTCATTGCTATCGTAGACCCACTTTTCTCCTTCTATTCACAATTTTCTTTTTCATTCCACTCTGTAGAGCGCCATAACAGTTTACATTCGATCCATCTTAATCTCAACTTGTGATGTGGCTGCCTAAAATTCTAACATCAGAACCTTCTCTTTATTCAAATTAACTCTAGGAGAACTAAGCACAGTCTAGTTAAGTTGAGCCCTAGGGGGATTGCAGTCTAGTGGACTATTACTCCTGTCTCAGTTCATTATAATGAATAATAAAGAGATACTTACATGCGTTTTTGTTAAATTATTCATTGTATGGACTGGAAAAATCAGGACAGTAATATGTAAAACAGACAACTTCCATGTCTATATTCATATAAATATCTAGCAGAAAGATTTTCAAGGAACTCACTAGGCCCCTCATTAAAGATGAAGTATACGTTTGACTGTTTGATGAGACAATATTGTAGTGATTCTTTCCTTTTCGCTCTGTGCAGTGGGGGGGGTGGGGGGGGGACAGAAGCACACTAATTGTCTGATGTCTAAATTCTGACTTTGTAATAGGCCAAAAAAATGTCCCTTCCCTTTCTGAGCCTGCTTGTTTGATATTGATATTTATATTCACAACGTGTACTATTAATGTAGTAAAAACGAAATAAAATTGAGTTTCCATTAAGACAATCCCAAACGTACCCTCTGCCAAAGACAAAGCAAAACAAATTACCACCCACAGACTTTTTTATATTAAGGTTTTTTTTTCCTCATTTGGAAATTTTAGTTAACAATATTTTTAAATTACTTTTTTTAAAAGACTAGGCTGAAGAAACACACAGGCAGACACTATTGTCCATTCAGAATCTTGTACGCCTCTCTCTCTTGTACGCTCATCTTTCTGAGACTTGAATATCTATCATTCAAATATCTTCAAGAATGTTTTCAGAGCCATGAGTGAGAGATCCCCATTTGTTAATCCATTTTTCTAAACAAAAAACATGGTCCAGGAAGGGCCAAAACAAAACCCACTGGATCTATATCTCAGGCTAATTTTTCTATGACTCAGATACTTCAGAGCAGGTACTGTAAGAATCACCTAGATCTTTGACCAAGTCAGCCAAGACATGGATTAATCAGAGTAAATTTCTCCCATTGAAAGGTGCCCCGTGCACATTGGGTGAACCTGCTTGGACTTCAAGAGACTGGTGTAAAGATCAGGCTTTACTTACTGTGGAGTCTGAGGAAATCACCCTTTTAAGTATCTTCAAAGGTTAGGTTTCCTGAAATGTTTAGACAACTAAATCTGATGAATTTTAATTAGCAAACTGCTGGATTCTTTAGGGGGTGTCCTGGATTGGGCATTTGAATTCATTTAATCTTCTGCCATGGCTGGAGAGAGATCTTGCCCACGTTCCACCACACCATGCTTACTTGGTTCTTAAGGAGAGAAAAAAGAAAACTCTGGAAAAGAGGACTGACCTTCTCAAGAGGTGCAACTCATAGGCTTAGGTTGTTGCATGTTCAGGTTGAGGTGGATGAATTGTAAATTACAGGAGTGCTAGGAAATCTGTAGCTGGTTATTTACAAGATGGTCACTTGAATGTTTATCAGTCCGAGAACCAACACTTACAATTCAAGATAAAGGTGGTCCTCACTTAATGATCACTCATTCAGCGACCATTCAAATTTACAACGGTGCTGAATGAGTGGTAGTTACAACCAGACTTCATACTTACAGCTGTTACACCATCCCACGGTCCCATGATCGCTCTTTGCAACCTTTCCTGCTAGCTTCCCACAAGCGAAGTCAATGGGGAAGCTGGCAGGAAGTCGGAAGTCATGATCCCTTGAAGTCTTCACTTAGCAACCCATGTGGTCCTTGCTTAATGACAGCAACCAGGACTGCTGGAACTGCCATCACTGAGCACCTGGTCACGCGGTTTTTTGACTTACGAACACAACACTTAATGGAGTTGCTGGTCCCAATTAACATCATTAAACAAGGACTACCTGCATCAAGATGGGTGGAAGCATGCTCTTATAGTTATTTTCATTTCTTTTGACCAATATGCTTTCCTCGCATAACCCAACACTTTTCTACCAGAATTTGTACATTTTAATGTTTCTCCATGCAGTTTTCCATCTTTAATAAGCATTCTACCAAGGTGAACAAATTAATCTACTTGCTCTAGTTTTGGGCCATTTATGCATAATTTGTAATTTACCAAAGATCAAACTACCTTGGCCTCTGATACAGTAATTTTCAGATTTATATTCCTTGTTGCATAACACAGTCTGTTTAACAAATGCTGCAAATTATTTGGACTCTCCACGACAACATGGCACCATCTGCATACATATCATCAGAGTATGCACATTCAAATTCTCATCCAACACCTCTTCAATGTCACTGCAAGCATTCCTTTTATATTTACAGGTTGTCCTTGTTTAATGACCATTCATTTAGTGACCCTTTGAAATTACGATGGCACTGAACAAGTAGTGGCTATGATCAGTCCTCAAAGTTCTGGCCATCTCAGCGCTAATGGGGAAGCCAGCAGGGAAGGTCTCAAGTTGCTTGGGTAAGTCCCCCTCCCCCAGCCCCTCTGTGCTTGCATTGCACCTCCTGGCCACTTGTGCACCCTTGTGCGCCCTCCCCGAGCCTCGCTGCACTCCCTGGTCATTTGTGCAGCTTTGCGCACTCTTCCACCTGGCAGCAGCCACCCAAGTCTAACTGTGCTTGCGCCGTACCTCCCTGGCCAAAGGCGCACCCTCCCCGGCTACTTACACCCTCATGGACCCTCTCTCACCTGACAGCAGCCACCCCAAGCCCTGCCATGCTCGTGCCATACTGCACCTCCCCCACCACCTATGCAACCCCCCCGCCCAAGCCTCACTGTACTTGCACCGTGCCTCCCCAGCCACTTGCACACCTTTTGTCAGGACCTGCGCAAGCCACCAATTACAGGCTATTAGAAAGTATGCTTAAAATGTAGAAGTGTGATGAATAGCTAATAGGTTAAAATGTTAGTTAAGACAAGAACCATGATTTGTATACCCGCTTGCTGGTTCCTGCCATAAAAGTCAGAGGGAGGGAGAATAATAAAACAACAAGTGCCAGGTGCAACCGTTATCTCGGCTAGAGGCACCAGCAAGGTCGAACAGCCGTGAGACCCGGGAAGAGGCGCGAAGAATTCAAGCGGGAAAAGGAGAATAGAGGGGGGTTAAAAGAGAGCCCTGGCCGGGGAGGGTCAGTCTCAGCAAATTATCTATGGATGCTGTATGCTGCTTCTCAATAAAGAAATCTTTGCTGGAACCAAATAGAGTCCAGAGGATTTACTGGTCTTGGGACTTGAGCGGGCAGACTCTGACACCTTTCCTGATCTCTCATGCATCTTTGTGCACCCTCTCCCACCTGGCAGCAGCCATCCCAAGCCCTGCCACACTCGTGCCACACCTCCCCATCACTTGCACACCCTTGCACACCACCCAAGCCTTGCTACACTTGCGCTGCACCTCGCTGGCCACCCACCCACACCTCCCTCTCCCACCTGGCAGTAGCCACTTACCTGCCTACCTGCTTGTGAGCTACCTGGGACCTGGAACTTCCTGCCAGCTTCACCACTGACTTTGGTTGTTGGAAGCCAGCAGGAAGTTGCAAGGAGGTGGTTGCTTGATGACCCATGATCCTCACTTAACAATGGCAACGGGGGCTGCAGGGATTGCTGTCACTAAGCAATGCAGTCATATGATGTCACACTTTGCAACTGCATTGCTTAATGATGGAAATTCCAGTCCCAATTGCAGTCATAATTTAAGGACTACCTGTATTCATAAACATATTAAGTTAAATAACCAAGGGGACATTACACATCCTTGCCTTATTTCCTGCTAAACTATTTTTCAGTCTTTATGTTAGCCATTTGAGGTAGATCAGATCAGGAAACAAACACCACAAAAATACTAGAAATCTACTTTATTGATGTAGTCTGTAGTAACAGCATCTTGAAAGCCTCTCCCCCTTATACCAAAGAGAGTCAAGGGCGGGCAAGATTGAGTTTCTTTCTCACATTTTTCTGTTTTCCCAGACTAAGTTCATTTCTCCTAACGTTTACCACAGATTTTCTTTAAGGCCATCTCTGAACTCTACATTCCATTTACTCTCATACATGTTTACAATACCATTGTTAGTCATTTAATATCTCCCTTAACTTTTATCATGAATACAGACATACACAGACACGTGCACAATACGTTAACCTCCCATCTTTCACACCTTTCATACAATTAGGCTAGAGTGTAATTATTCACTGGAATTTAAAGAGTTGGATTTTTTCCAATACGGTTCCATGCATATACAGTTATTCAACCATGTGTAATTATTTTGTACTTTTTTAATACAATTATTTTTTGCAGCTGTGGGCAGCAGGCATGATGATAATGATGATGATGGCAACATCACCAGGAAAATTAAGGCCAGAAGATGGGGCTCTTTTTCAAAACATTTTTGGGTCTCTGGGTCTGTGTTTTAGTGTAAATACATGTTTGTACTTGCTCTAAAACCATGTTGGAAGCATAACAAGCCTATATTACTCGACTTATACGAAGTGCTGCACAAACGACAAATCATGCAAAATTCACTTCCAAATTTTTATGCGTGAACTTGTGGGGCTCTGGAAGGCATTTAAAAAATGGGAGCTGTGAAGCTGTGTGCAGTTCTCAAGCTGTTCGTTCCCTCTCCTTAGTGTATTGAATGTTGTATGCAGTTGTGTTGTGCATTTATTCCATATCTGAATAGGGCTGTGACCAATTCAAGTCCTTACCTTTTGAATACCCGCGGCAGATTTCACCTGATGGCACAGTTGAATAAACCCATTCTGTTTTCCATCAAAACTCCTCAGAGCAGAACCAAATGGAAGAATCAGCCTTGATGACATATAGAGAACTCCAACAATAACTGTTTGTCTACATGAAGTGCAGGTGGGCAATGGAAGGACTTGGTGTATTTATGCCATTTGCGTTTAAGCATTCCTTTTTCTAAAGGGTTTGTTTCTCCAAAATGGAACTTTGCAAATAAAAGGCAGGTGCAATGATGCTGAATAATTCTATTGAGTCCCCTGGTTAACTTTTGTTCAGAAACCAGTATCCAATAGCCGTTGAAGCCTGACTTGCTTTATGCAATGCAATGCTTCCCCTTTAGCCTTTTTCCAATTGGCCAGGTTTATGACAATATCTCCAGAAGGCAAATCAGTGAAGAGACTTCTTTAAAGTATTTAGATACAGGGACAAGCTTTGACATAGTTTGATCATAACCTAAGCCACAGGATTTTTACCAGAAGGGATCAAATTAAGAGTGAAAGAAAGCCCACATTAACATTTTCCTGGCACTCACTATTCATCTTCAGACTACTCATGCTACTATAAACTATCATGGAGAAGAAAAATAAACTTGTGCAATTCCAGGAAGAACAGAAATAGCCACAGTGCTGCTACTTTGACTTGTGGCTTTAGCTCCTATGAAGATAATAAAAATAGCTTTCTCGACAGAATCTGTAGGAGTTTGAGTTATCTCCCTAAAGTTACATTCTCCCCTTTTTCTTTCTTTTTAAAATATAATTACATTCCTATTAAAAACAATCAAGCCCTAAAATGTCTAAGTTGCCACCTTCCTAATGTGGATGGGGTCATTGCTTGGAGGGGAGATTGTCTGGAAAATCAGTGTAATTTGCCTTGAATAAGTTTGTGGAAGAAAGATGGGCTAGAAACATAGATATGAAAGCTATAAGGAGAATTATTAAATGGAACTCAATTGGCCATTTAATGCCCGTTTCCCATTTAGAGAGCTAGTCTACAGAAACAAGCTTCAGATAACATGATAAATCTATTCTTCTGGACTGTGCATGTTTGTGTGTGTGCATTTATGCAAAGTTGTGTGCACATGGTTGAATAACTGTATATGCATGGAACCGTATTGGAAAAAAACCAACTCTTTAAATTCCAGTGAATAATTACACTCTAGCCTGATTGTATGAAAGGTGTGGAACAATAATGCAGCTTCTTTCCAACGTATTTTGCATTGTTGGCCCTTCCAAGGGAATGTGACCCCATCAAGGACTAAATATGGAATTATACTAGATCCATTTCTGGATAAGCAGCTGTTCTGTTTTGCTGGAGTTTAATCTGAGCTGTTTTTGTCCCATCTGGATCCTAACAACCTCCAGATACCAGGTCAGAACATCCACAGCATCTCCTGCTTGGCCCAGCTGGAGACAGACCACTGCATACCATCCACATATCGGTGATACCTCACCCAAACAGATGAATGTCCTCTCCCAGTTGTTTCCTATAGTCCTTCTGGTTTCAGAGTTATCAAACTCCAACAAAATGTTGTTTCAAGAGATTGGGATGGCGGACACAGGAGGAAGAGAAGATTTATTTGTAATCATCAGAAATAAACAGAACTGTTCAGAAGTAAACACAAAAGAACAGAACTTGGCTGGGATCCCGACTTTTAAAGATGCAAATTAGAAACAGGCTATCAAAGCATGAGGTTCCACTAATCCTCTCTCGACAACATAAATCGTCAAATTAGCTTGCAGAACAATGACATCTGTGGCATGTAACATCAAGTTTAATACAATAGGTCCTAAAGGGAAGAAAAGGTGTCTGCTGGGCTTCCGATTTTGTCCTTGATGATATTTATTCATGGTGATGAGGACAGAAGGCTCTTAGCTGTAACACCCAAGCCCTTCAATGCTGCTAAGGAAACCATGAGTTTACCCATTTCTTGGCATGCTTCCACTCAAGTTTTCTTCCTTCTAGCTCCTGCTGGCACTTTTCCTATCAGCCATATAAAGCCCCGGCATTTCAACAAAGAACGGACATCATTCATTCAAACCCTGTAATATATTTTGGAAGGACATCATTCATTCCAACCATATAATATATTTTGGTGGGTAAAATAATTATAGGTTGCTAGTTATTTCTGCAAAACTCTGGAAGCCTGCTGTCATAGGGTATAGTGAATAAAATTTTAAAAGGCAGGGATAGATGTGGGGCTTGAATTTTTTAAAAGTCTGTTCGGAGAATGGGCTTGATAAGAGAAGCTGACAGAGATGTACAGTAATTCCATGTAGAGGATGAAGCAGGCTTTGCAACAGAATGCCTGGATGCATTAAGTCTATTAATTTGTTTTGTTTAGGTTATATTTAGCAAAGCAAACTCTATGAGGTGGTTGAAGAATTTTCCACTTTTGGTCCTTGATTAAAAAAAAAAAAAGCTGTGACTACTTATAATAACACATGGTTTTTCCAGCTATCCCAGTACATGGAATCTGGGCATTCAGGAAAAAAATGTCTGTTTGGGCTGGAAAGCCTCATGTCACTGAGGAGGGAGGACAAGAATCTTTAACAACTTGCTGAAATCAAAGAAATTATGCAGGACCATTTAGTTCTTGATTCAACTTTACATACTGTCAATTACCAGAGTTGGGGGTTTACAGTGAAATCATAACCCCAAGAGAGTCTGTTAAAATTATATCAGATTAATAGAGGGAAGGAAAGGGTGTAAGGAAAGTCCAATAAATGGAAGAATATGTTGGGCTGGTGATGTTGCAATATTTGTGAAGACACCATCATGCAAATGATGAAACTGTATCATCTGCGTGATGTCACTATGCAAATGACACACATGATTCAATTTTGTGAGATGATGTCATCACACAACACATCAGTTGTGTAATGATGGGATGGGATGGAATTCTCTGGCCCTGGGCAAGAAATTGGACATTTCTAAAATATAGAAGGACAAGAACTGATGGACATTTTTGTGGTGTCAAATAAGCAATTAGCATCTTCTCCATTAAACCCAAGACTTCGTTAGAAAAGATGATCAGAGGCAACAGGAAGGTTTTGACTTGAAACACCCTCACCGATAAATGAAAGCCAACAACCCCCTTTTCTCTTGCCCAAAGCTGCCTACTCACACTCTGAGAATCGTGCTGTCATGGCTGTGGGCCCCTGTAAGGGGTTTGACAAATGACGTCATTACATACAGTACATGACATAAATTGCAACTGAAGTTTGATTCATTGCATGTGAAGTCCATTGCACTTACGTCTGGTAAATCAAGATTTCAGCATATGAAAAATTGATTTACAAGTATCAACAGTTACAAGCTCATCTCATCAGATGTGCTTTTAGGATCTTTTAAAAGTCAACAAAAAAAGTGCATCCTTCTCAAAACAGGAGGAAGAATGTTCAAAAGAACCACGACAGTTACAGTTCAGTTACTTCGCTGAATTTCCTTTTCCATCCTGCCAAAAATTAATTTTGTGTAACTGGGGGTGATTTTTGGCCCATCTTTAATGTACCACATGGGCTTATTTTATTTGTAGTAATTATTAGCAATAATTTATGTCATTAAGATTTCAGTCCATCTGTTCAAAAATATTGGAACATTGATATAGAAAAAAAAGATAATGTGACAACTGCTTGATAGACTGAAGAGCAGCATTACTTACCCTCTGTAATGGGATTTAGGGGAATTTGAAAGAGAGATGCTTACTGAGAATTATTTCAATTGTTAGTAGGTATGGAATAACGTAATTCTTTCTTAGAGAAAAGAGTAAAATAGTATCCCCAATTTTGCTTATGTATCTACAAATCTGAAGTCTTACATAAATTACACCTAGAATATATTCTTTATATTGTTGCAATTTTGATTAAGTGGAATGGGCAATTTATGCCTGTATAAAGGGGCTTGATTATTTGCCATCGCTGATGTCACCAATACTTCATTTTCGTACATAATTTTTTCTTGGAATTAAAACAAGGTAAGAACTGTAATAAAGCAGCAGCCAATTTGCTTTTATTTCCTTCCAATCTATCACTGCCTTTATTTTGTGTTACTGTACCTGGATTGCAGAAAATTCAGATGACCACAAGGTGGCAGCATTAGGCTTGTGCATCTCCTTGTTGCCCTCTAGTGATAATCCAGATGCTTGCCATCCAGCGATGGTAGCCCTAGTCTACCACCTGCCTTTCAGCTTCCCATAATTGAATGCACAATCTTCCTCTCTTTCCTCATGATAAAACGTTAAAAAATGTCTAGTATTTCTCCCCACCATCCTACTTACAGAGCTCATACATTTGGTTTGCATGCATTTATGTAGGCAATTTATGTATTTTTGCAATCCAGATACTGAAAGCCTGCATTTGTGTACATTTCTCATGTGATTTGCAAAACATTCCCCCTGGAAGGCTAATATGACAGCAGTTGTAAAGGATTTTTAAGAATCCTTTACAAAGAGAGAGAACTCTCAAAAACCTTCTCTTCACAATGGTGGCCTATCAGTAAGGCCAGCGGCATGTTTAACAAAGTCTGATGATGTTAAAATAATGTTGTTGCATTTGCCCCCTCTTGCCCCCTACCTTGCATACTCACGGGCATGCCCTCTGCATGTGTTATCCCAGCATCTCCAGAACGTAGCGTCAGTAAACCCTGTTCAAACTGGGTACTAGTAAGACGAGTTTGTAGGATTTTTCCTGAACTGAACTGAGCAGAACAGGAGCCGGATGGTGGGGATGAGGTGGTAGGCAATCCCCTTGAAAGGAACTCAGATATATACAAATATAACTTGAGTTTGCTGGAGCACAAGTTTCATCCCTCACTAAGGCACAGAGGGGTTAGACCTGGTTAATAAGTCACCCTCTGGGGGAGATGGGCAGCACACAAAGTGAAGGAAGGAAGGAAGGAAGGAAGGAAGGAAGGAAGGAAGGAAGGAAGGAAGGAAGGAAGGAAGGAAGGAAGGAAGGAAGGAAGGACAGGCTGTTTTTTCCAAGGGCTGCCGGAAAATTGGGGGTTTTGGAGTTTGCTTATGACATCATGAGACTGGCAGGAGCTATGACAGAGCAAACATGTCATATTTGCAAATTTCAGTCCATTGCAAAAGGCAGCTTGACTTGGAACCACTCACATCCTGCGACGATACCTTTCACACCATCACACAACAACATCTGCCTCTCCCAAGTCCTTGGGAAGGACTCAATAGGTGGATAAAAATGCCAAATCCAGTCCAAACATCTGGCTGACTGCGAAGCCTGGAGAAACTGCCTCACAAAAATCGTCTGGCTCAGTATTGTTCCGTCCAATTGGTTCCCTTCCATAGGCTCAGGAAAGGAGCAAGCAATGTGGCGGATGAAAGACACTCAGCAACAATATCAATAGAATTGAGGAGACTGATTAAGGGACATGATCCAGCAAAATGCCCTCTTCATTGCAACCCACTGTTTGCAGAATTGTGCACTTGCTGAACACCAGCCTCAATCAACTGGCTGTGTAAAAATTCAATCAGTGCTAATCTAACACAATACACCACCTGCTCCCAGGCTGATTTCTAGTGTTCTTCAATCAAAAGGGGGGAAGCAGAGTTTCTTGCCAGCAGCGCAAGCAGACCTGAAAATTCAAGAACCTGGAGCCCTCTAGTCTTTGTGTCAGCACGTGCGGGTGCGCACTTTTCAAATAAATCCGCTTCAGTCTTTGATGGGAAGGAGGAGTGTGGGAAAGAAAAACAGAACAAGATAGAAGGAGATGCAGTGTATCTTATCTTCACTGAAGCAGTGGTAATTAAAGTGTGTTAACTACAGGTGTCTGCTGGGACACGGGAGGGCAAGTGATGTCACGGGCATCATAGTGGCTCCCACCAGACACCTATGGGGTTTACATCAGGTTGTGGTCGCATGAGTCAAGTATGTCAGCATAAAATGTTCCTTCTTTTCCCAAATAAATCAGAGAAGCCAAACCAAGCTCTACAGAGGTGGAAGCAAAAACGGTCTGGCACATTCAACAGTTTCACTGGGATGTCTTAAAAGGGGCCAATCAACACAGAAAAGTCCAGAAGGCTGGTAATCTTGGCTGCAGCATTAGCCGCTCATAAGGAACTCAGAGGTATGCATGAACTTACCAAGTTCGATGCCGTCCCTGATACATCTTGGGGCCAAACCAAAAGACATGCTGGGAAGTCTTCAATCAGCTTCAATGAATTCTTCTGTGACAAACCAAAGCTTTTTGAGAGGTAAAATTGAAAAGAAAAAAATTGCATGCAGGGAGGGTTACACAACCTGGCATCGTTTACCTTGCCAAACCCCAATGTTTGCTTTGAGCTAAAACACAGGAGACCCTATCATTGATAGGTTTACAAATTGGGCTCAGCCATATTGTGTTTTGTTTGATTTTGGCTACCACTGTTTTCAATTAGTGAACTAAGCATGTGATGAAATCTCTCACTGAAATCAATAGGACTTGGGTTGGACATTGCATAATTGCTGCCGAGGCCTCATTTTCTCATTTGCTTTATTATCCACTAATACAGATAGCCCTCTTCCCTTATGTTCCCTATAAGAAACATCTGTGAGATTTATGAACTAGCATTTTTGTCATAAAACTTGGGAGGAACAGAGCTGAGAAAATGTTTGAGATTTTTTCCCCTACCTAGTTAGAAAAAGAAAGCCTCTTTCTATCATTTTCTTTAACTACCTTCTGTATTTTCTGTAAATATTTGCCACCATTTCCTTCCAGAAGGCATCTTCACTCAAACTGAGAGACTGTTGTGGTTCCCCATCTCAAAAAATGCAGTTGAGATTTTTGAGGGCTATTTGCACGACACCTCATTTTAAACTACACAATAATAAATTGGCCCAAAATAGGATTTAACTCAAACATCCCATTCCAACCCGTATCCAATTATTGCCAAAACTGTTGTTTGTACTAGGATCCCAAGTTCCAATCTTTGTAACTCTTAAATGAACCAGAGAAGTTTCAGTCATCATGGGAATAAGCCTCGGGGTCTTGGCAGTTCGCCCAGAAGGATTATTATACAACAGGTTGGGTTCTGTTGTAATTATCTCCTAAACAGCTGGACTAGTTGGATAAACTCTCTGTATCTTAATACACAATGCAGGAACAGTCATGGAGACTTAAACTGCAATTGTAGATTTTTTGAGCAGATAGAGAGAAGTGGACAGCTAAGGTAGTAGTTTCCTCAAGCTTTAAAGCTGGGAGCAATAGTTGTCCTGGTTCTACTCTAGGCCCACAGAGAATGGTTCAAACAGCAAAGTACAAACTTTTTTTTTCTCAGAATCCATGTCAAGCATTCTTTTTAGTGCCTAACTCAACAACAACAACACGAAGTAAACCATCATATGTATCTATTGCCATTTGGACCATCTTCTCATTAAAACCTAAAAAGAAGTATGCTGCATCTAATTAAAGGTCCATCAGGACCAGCAATGGTTAACCAGATGCTATGGAATTACCACCAGCAGAATATAAGGACAAGAGCAGATTCCCAGTGTGTTGAACCTGGAACTTTCCTGGATCGGGATGCCCTTCGAACGGTCACTCATGCCCTTGTTATCTCCCAGATAGACTACTGCAATACGCTCTACATGGGGCTACCCTTGAAGAGTATCGGGAGGCTGCAGATGGTCCAGAATGCAGCTGTGCGAGCTATTTTTGGGGCCCAAAGAAAGACCCATATAACCCCACTGCTTCGTGAGCTGCATTGGGTATCGGTTTCCTTCCGGGTCCAATTCAAGGTGTTGGTTATCACCTTTAAAGCCCTACATGGCATGGGACCAGGTTACCTGAGGGACCGCCTCTCCCCCATGACTTCATCCCGTCCCACCTGATCACACAGAGAGGGCCTGCTCTGGACCCCTTCAACAAAAGAACTCTGACTAGCGGGGTCCAGAAGACAGGCCTTCTCTGCTGTAGCCCCCGCCCCTGGGGGTGAGACAGGCCCCCTCACTCCTGGCCTTTCGGAGGGATCTGAAGACCTGGCTCTGCCATCTGGTCTGGGGCGAGGAGGGGGATCATCAAGTGTGGGGTTGGCTAGTCCCTTAGTGGCCTGGCACTGCTGCCTTGAACCATCGGCCTCCTGGATTTTTTTCTCTTTTATTTTTGTGAATGTGAATTGTTATAGGTTTTAATTGTACATTTATTTATTGTTTTAACGTGTTGTGAGCTGCCCAGAGTCCCCCATTGGGGGGAGGTGGGCGGGGACAAATTTAATAAACAAACAAACAAGCAAACGTTCTGAGTGCAAACGATCTCTTCCGTCAGGTGTTAATGGAATACAGCTTATAAAGATATGCAATAGTTGTTTTCAAATGTGTTAAACCAGAAGAGATAAAAAGCTAGCAGATCTATTTATATAGTCAGTTAGCCTTAATGTTGAGTTTTTGGAGGCTTAGCATGAGATGAAAACCCAGCCTGTCATGTTACATGTCTTGTATGAATTAAACCACAATGAAATAGAAATCCCAATTCTGGTTTTCTTCGACCCACTAACAAACCTATTCCTTAGAGAAAACTGCTCCAAAATGCTTCTGCTATTTAGATGGCTTTAATTAAAAACATAAACTCAGCACTATGCAAACCTGCAAATCTTCTAGATGAGCCAGGAAAAGAGAGAGGGTGAGAAAAAAGTAAACATTTGCCTTCTGCTATTTTGTCAAAATGTTGGCACAAACTGTCAGCTGCTCACAGGAGTGGCAAAGGAGTAAGATAGGTAGCAGTGAGAAATGCAATGCTGTTGACAAGTCAGACTTAGTCAAACTCAAAGCCAGAGTCAGATATTTTATTTTGATCATTTACCAGCATAAAATCACATTAGAATGATTAAAATTTACAACCACTCCAATACAAATAATCTAGCTTATAAACTGCAGAAAAACAACTATACATTAGAATTACTAACCCAAAGCTATAAAATCCGTATGTATGTAAACATTATAATTAAGTTTAAGATTATGAAAACTATAGTATAATACAGTGCAGTATAAAATAGTGTGATATAAATGTTAACATATAAAAAGCTATGGGAAAAAAAAATAACGAAAGATCAGAATTACGAACCCAAAGCTATAAAATCGTTACATCCAAATTATCCCTAAATCTACATGCAAAAGTATAATATTGATATTAAAGCTATTATGTAAACATAATATAATATAGTTCAGTATAAAACAGTGTGGTATAAAGGTTACTATATAGAAAGTAATTGCAGCCCGTGACTTGAGAATAATCAACAGTAATGCAAATATATGGACATGGTCTTCATCTGATCTAATAGCCCTAATGATTAGCTCCTAGTGAGTTTTTCAAGCGGCTGCACAGAACATGACAACCTTATATAAAAAGGAGTGATTACAATCCCAAAGGACCCAGGTGACCTAGCCGCCTTGTAAATAGTGGAAAGATAAGAACACTCTGAATCCATCTTCAGGAGGGGGACACAACATGAAGGAGGACATCTTCTGTAGACTCAGCTTGCCCGGAGTTACAGGGGCACTGATATTCCAAATATGGGGTTTCCTGTATTGTCCCTCCAGAACAGCTGAAGGGAGAATATTAAAGATCCTTCTATTTGGGGGGATTTCTAACTCCATAAGGTCTGTGCCAGGGATTGATATATAGCTGTGATTGTCCATGATAGACAAGCAGTCCTACTGAATCAAGTTTGGCACTCAGTGGCCACAATGTACTGTTTCATTTGTTTGTTTAAATCTAGCCTGCACTTCCCTACCCAGGGAAGGTAAATCAGAGGGAGAGAATTCTATGGATACTTCCATATAGACTGGAATCCATTCTCCAATGTTAGAGGAGCCAGGCCCTTTGGTAAAGAGAGATTATTTTAACCAATAGTGGAATATAGTTGGTCACATTTTGGTGTCTTTTTCCACCACTTCTGCCTCAAGAGGCAGGCTGCGATTTGTAACCCAAATTTCGTCATGCTTTATGGAGATAGATCTTCCACTTTCAGAGAGACTGGGTGAGGGCCTAATCCGTCCCATGATCTAAAACGAACGTAACTCTTTCCATGGTGGGTTCATTCTGCCTTCAGCTTGAAGAGCCTTTAGCTAGAGCCTTGTTTTCCATCCATCCCTTCTCCAATCGGCTCTATTTTGGTCAAGTGTGTGTGTGCGTGTGTGCGTGTGTGTGTGTTTTCCTTTCCATTTTGGCTTGGTCTAATTTTTGTTATGTGAGTTTCAGCTTCATAAAGTAGGGGTGAATGTGATGCCGACTGGATAGCTGGGAACATTGATGTCCCACAGGAAGATCTGCTGGGGAGTTAGTGGCCTTGTGACTACCTGTTGCCTGTCATTTTTCCAGCCATTCATATCAAGGTGCTCCCTCGCCCCATTTGCAAAGTCTTCAAGCAAAACAATATACACAGATGATTTCTAAGGCATACTGTTTATCTACATAACATTTTAGAAATTTTCTCAGAAAAGTTGCTTTCTCAGAATGAGACTGCATTCCTATTCTGTAAACCACAGTTTAGACTGTGGTAAGAGGATCTGTTGCAGGAGCTTTCTCCCCATCCTTTGTTGCTCATTTCAGAAGGAGACTCTTATTTTCTACCTTCTTCCTGAACTGAGCAGTTATCTTTCCATGACTTACTGGAGGAATTGTTCATTTAACTTGCAAATCAAGGCTATGAATTACCTGGGTATCTCGCAATAGATGAACTAGATGTGTGTCCACGCAAATGAACAAGTTCATCTAATTAGGGCGTTTATTTGTTTGAGTTGTACATGAATATACCAAATTACATTATCAGATCATAGTTGCGTTTCTGATTTATTCTTTCTTTGTTCTTCAGAACTTCGTACATCCAAGCAATTAACCTCTCAGAGAGCCAGGGAACACATAATTATCCTCATTTGTCTAAACGTCACCAAGATGGCCAGCTTTCAATTAACCTTCTGGGAACGGAATAAAGTTGGAGTGATATAGTGACCATTTTGAACCTTACTGTATGCTTTTCATACACACACGGACACACAAACATACACACAAACACACATCTAATTGAATTGAAATATTTGGATGATAAAATATGGCTGGATAACTGTTTCTACAGGTGAAAGGGTCTGAGAAAGAGAAGTCAACTGAGCCACAGGAATATCTTAATATTACTTGGCACTTCTGCCCAGGGACATAAAAATAACTTTATGTGAATTAATATCTTTAAGTACTGCCTTTCCATCTTCCCCACCCACACCAGTGCTCACAACCTTGAAAAAAGCATGATTGGCTTGAATGTTCATGAGGAATGTTAATAGTGCCTTTTCTTTCTAAGAAAAAAAGAAGAAAAAGGGGGAAAAAAACACCTTTTGTGGAGAAAAATTGGCACAAGGGATCAGTGCAAGAAATGTATCTAAAGAACTAAATTAAAACTAATGTGCTGATGAAGTAACATCATCAATGGAAGTGCCAATTTAGAGCGGTGATCACCTAAATGTGGACTCTGAAAGTCTTCAGCTGTAGAATTATTGCTCCCATTTAGTTATTTATTTATTTATTTTTATCGAAGGTTTATAACAAAGTTTTGTAGGAAGCAGCGGAGTCTGCCGGGGAGGGGGGCATCAAAAAAGTGAAGATGGATGCTGCAACCATGCAGTCAACCCCCCCCCCCATCCCTTTTATCCATGCAATGGGTTTTCAATCACATGATTGTGGATGCCATCGTGACTATTTTGAACTCCCCCCAACTGACTGTAAGCAACTGTAATGTGTGAATGTGGCAAGCAGATGTTTATACACACACACACACACACACACACACACAAACTGAAAAGACCTGCCAATTAGTCCATGTTTGTAGGTCACCTGCACTCTCAGTTGCAGTTACACTTTCTCTAAGATACACAAAAATGTGAGACTCTCTTCCAGTGGACAGCAGTGGCAAAGGAAGAGCTGCCTCAAGCAGTAAGTCATCACAGTGAAAACCCTTTCATTTTATCCCAAGTCAGCTCTGGACATAAGACTTTCAAAAGAGTCAGTTGACATATTCAGCAGCCGTTTATCAAGAAACAAGCAATGAAGCAGAGAGATCAAGTGATGGCTGTTCACAAGTGAATCAACCTTTCATCACTAATATGTTTTACCACGCTTTACCCTAGGAATTTGCCATGAGTAAAAGGTAAAAATAAGTGGGTCTCTCAAATTCAGAGTGTATTAGTTTATTAGTCTGGCAACTGAAAAATAATCCCAACGCTTGCATATATTGACATGTAAATTTCTTCTATGTAACCCATGTTTTCTTTACTTGCTCTAAAATAATAATGACAACAAGATACATGTCCAGAGCAATTTCCCTAATATAACACATTCTGTGCACTCTTCCCAAATCAATACATTATCTGCACCTATTTTTATCATAACCATTTTGTACAGTTGTTCTTGTTGTGAGTTACACTGCAAAATACGGGAAACTGTGCTGATGTATTCCTGTTCATGCACAAGCTGAGGAGGCACAAAGGAGATATAAAATTGGGGCCGAAGTATTTAACTTCCTCCCTAGCAGATTTCCACATGCACACATCCAAAACAAATCTCAGTCTGCTACACGACTGCAGCTGATGTCAACATTAGGATCTTTAGTGGAACTATGAGGAAGCTACATTGTTAAAGTGAAGCACATCTGGATCGCTGTACAAGACCTCCAGGCCCACAGCGGAAGAAAGCTAGATCATTCTTATGCAATTAGAATTGCAATTAGAAAGCTCTTTTAATGCCGATCGCTCTTGGAATTGGCTCCAAAATGGCACATTTGGTGTGGTGTCTTGTAGATGGCATTCTCTCTCTTGTCTGAGGTAAGGAGGCAAGGATACTATTTTGGGGGGGGTTAGAAAAAGAGTGGAATTCAATGTTGACAATATTTAGTGTTGGCAATGTCACACCTTAATAAAATTAGCTGAAGAAAACAGCCAGAGGAACTGTTTTTGCCTTCACTGATGGTCATTTTTGTTTCCTTTGCTCAGACAGCGTCTCACACTCCAAGGAAGTTATTATCCCACTTCCTCTCTGCAGTGATCTAAATATGTATAATTTTCTCCGGAAAGAATGCCTCAAGTGTTATCTTCTTTCTCACAAGAACACCCTATTTAAGGGATAGTGGGGAGCAGTAGCCAACGTTGGCTGTTGGGCATCGATTAAAAATGAAAACACGATACGGCACATTTCTGAAGTTCATTGCATTTCATCCCTGACAAGCATGGGTTTCCAAATCATCTCCAAGGTGCTGCTTCCCTCAGGGCATGACATTTAGATCACCAAAAAGCAATTTCAACTTGGACAATTTGTTGGTCTTCCCCATGCTGATGTGACAGAGAGAGCCTTGTTGGCCAGGAGACACAGTGGGGAAATCAGGTACCGCCTATAAGTCCCTGTTCAGTTAAACCATCTCTTACCACATCTGCTATTTTTTTATCTCTGAATTAGATACTCATCTGCCCCTGACAGTGCGTAACATTTCAGCAAAAGTTCATATCGACTCCATGATATTGCTTTGTTTCCCTGCCATGGTTCATGGGGGGAAAAATAAAGGAAATCTGTACCTTCATTCCTCCTTTTTTTCACTACCTGCTGTGATGGAATGGACTTATGAAGGCCACGCTCAGGGAGATAAGCGTGTTCTTAGCCCCCAACAGGAGCGTGGGAAGTTCAAGAAGATGAGTCTGGCACCTCCCTAAGGAATTCACGGTGTTGTGGCTGGCTGGCTTGGGAACTTGGGTTCAGTCTGGGGAGATTTCTGTCTTGAGGTTAGAGCTAATAAACACAACAGAATTGTATTTGCATTGTCTCGTGGAGTTCTTTGGGCTGAACCTGACATCAATCTCACCAGACTCAATGATGTTAGGTTCAGCCCAAAGAACTCCATGAGACAATGCAAATACAATTCTGTTGTGTTTATTAGCTCTAACCTCAAGACAGAAATCTCCCCAGACTGAACCCAAGTTCCCAAGCCAGCCAGCCAGCCACAACACCGTGAATTCCTTAGGGAGGTGCCAGACTCATCTTCTTGAACTTCCCATGCTCCTGTTGGGGGCTAAGAACACGCTTATCTCCCTGAGCGTGGCCTTCATAACCCCATTCCATCACACCTGCCTTGTCTTCTTCCATGAACTTGGTCCTAGCAGGAGCAAGAGAAAGACAGTGTGTCCAGCAGACACATGTACCGTGCAGACATTTCATGCAGGCATTGGATATGTTCACATGGTTCATCACTGTTACCCATGGTTGACTCAGTTAACCCATTTTTCTGTGTTCTCATGGGATACAAAACAATAAGCAAACTGCAGAGGCAGGGTCTGCACAACACAGCCACCAAGTTGGATTGAGATGGGATAATTGATTAGAAGACCCCATCTGCACTTGAGAAGCCCACAAACAGAAGATGAATGCAATGGCTGTTTCCTGAGCAACTGAGGTCTATATTGAAAGGTTTACAGCTCCTGAACAGGGAGGCTCTATTCAGCAAGCAGAGCGAACACAGCAATCAAATCCTGTCACCATAAATTGGACTGTTCTCTGCTATACTCTGTTTAAAACATGGTAGGTATGAATCTTTCACCAGTGGGTCAATTTTTTGAATATCCACCATCACTCCCTAGAAATAGCCACAGAATAGCCACAGAATAGCCACAGAAAGAGTATTCTGCATCTTTTTTTTAAATTGCCATTCAATGAAAAAAGGATCACTTCTTTTCATCAAAAGGAACAATTTTCAGTGAATTTTTAGCCATGAGATGTGGGGCTGTTGCATTTTCCTATTTTATGAGATGGCCAAGGGGGTTGCTTGTGTAGGTGTGTGTGTATGTGAAAGAGAAAGAGGGAGGAAGGAGAGAAGGAGGGAGAGAGGGAGGGGGAGCAGCCAGAGAAGCTTCAGAATGAGGAAAATTGTGCTAGAGAAGACAATAACAATAACGGCATCACTTTCCATCCCCTCTAACAATAAACTCCAGTAAGCTCAAAATAATGAAATAAGTTTTGGGGCTTTATGTGAGCTCAAACCCAGGATAAATTTGAAAGGAATTCTCAGGCGCTCTGATCAAGTAGTATAAAACAAAAAGGTTCCTTTATAGGGAGATGTAAACTTCAGATGACATTCTGAGACACTATCAATTGTACCAATTCCCTTGGCTTTTCTTTGCATCCCCCCCCCCCCGCAAAAAAACCCAAAAAACTCCTATACTTTGAGTCAAACCACTGAGTTCATGGAACAGAGACCCTTGTGCAGCTCTGCCATTCGAGAATCTCTAACTGGCCCCCCATGACAATGAGAGGCAGAGATTTCTCTTCACCTGGGCTGCCATTTCTTTAAGAGTTCTCCGAGCAGGGATCTTCTTCCATCCTCTAACCCTGCCCTGGTGAAACTCCTGCCAAGCTCTGAAAGCTAAGGGGAAGCTGCTGTCTCTCTCTCAATCCTGCAAGCCAGACTGCCGGTTCAGAAAGCAGGAGCATCTAAACCTGAAAGCAGCACCCCACCGCGTGGCAAAGAGATGCTCCAGTCAACGTTACGTTAGCCAGCCCCTCTCCCCGGGCCTTTATCTGCAGAGACAGACTAAGGATAATAAACAGGCACAGCATTTACTCCCAGCACATTTGGATGGCAACATAATTAAAATGCAAGTTGGAGTCAAGGCACCTATCGATAAATCTTTGCCTGTGGTTCCATGGCTTGACAGGAAACCTATACCTGGAAAGAAGAATTCAGTCAGGGGGGAAGGCAGGGATAAAAGATCTAGCTCATGGGCAGCCATTTTAATGTTTCATTTGAGTAATGGCCCTTGCAAATTAGCACCCTGGCGGCCTGAAATACATATTTTTCCAAGGACATGTGGACTCTCTATCCGACAGGTGATGTGGGGAAACAGTCCCTGCGGGTAGCGTAGATTTCTGTGCCTTTCCACTGCGGTCATATTTTATTGTATCTGGGATGACAGCTAAGATACCAGAGAGCTCTTTGGTGTTCCAAGGGCTTTGGGCAAGAAATGGAGCAGAAAACAATCTGATGAGAAAGTGGGAGGAAAGAAGGAAAGGAGTTGTGAGCTACAAAGGCAAGAGGGGAAGAATAAGTATTTTCTGATGATAAGCCAAAAGAGGACCCAAGTTGGCCACAGGATTAACTCTGTTTAAGGGTCTAATTCTTAAAGGATGAGCAAATTTGCATCTTTTCTTTTCTTTTATTTATTTTATTTATTTAGTAGACTTGTCCCCATCCATCTCCCCACAATGGGGGACTCTGGGTGGTTTACATCAAATTAAAACCATAAATACATAATTAAAAGTTATAAAAAAGAACCACACTTACACAGATAGAAAAAAGATAAAAATCCAAGAGGCCAATGAAGGCCGCACCATCCTGATATTTTATCCTGATATTCCATGAGCATTCATTCCAGAGACAGTTGTATCCCTGATCTCACCCTTTGGCCTTGTTCGTTTCCTCTACCTAACCTAGTTTTTGAGATGCAGCAACTGTCCTTCATTTTCTAAAAAAACAAACAGCCCACCTTCAGGAAACCAGTAGCTGAGGTGGGACAGAACCTGAGATTTCCAGATTCCTAATTATTTTTTCTTTCCACCATACAGGTTTACTCATTATTCAGCCTTAGAGTGTAAGCCAAATGTAGAAAATTCACAACAATATGTTCGTGACAGCAAAACAAAACACATCCCTGATGCACTGGACCATGAGCCATGACATTAAGGAATTATAACTATCAGTCTGTCTCTAGGTATTTGTGAACAACAGACATTCTTTCCATCTTACCACAATAATAGCAAACAAACTGATATCCTGTCCTGGTAATTAAAAGTGTGACAAGATGGTTGCTTCTTTTTAAGGAGAAAGTCATTTTAGAAAATTAAGGAAATGAATTGAAACAGGTGGGAAATGCTAGGATGAAATAGGCAACACTGCACTATTTTTCTTAAATTTTTCAAAGGACCAGTTGCATATACCTGTACATCAATCACAAAAATAAAGGAAAATAAATTACTCCGGGATAAACCTTGGGTGGCGTAAGGTCATTATCATCATCCAAAAGGCTGCCACAACAGCCTCGCACCAGCTTTTCCATGAAGATCTACACATTCCTGCGTAAAACAAAATGATATAGCATACGAATAACATTGGGCTCCAAAGCATAAAATAGTCCTGTGCCTCCAATGTACAATCACTTTGAAATGCTTTTCAATTACGTTAAATTCAAGGAATTTGCAGCCCTCCACACCTAGGCCAGTTAATCTGTAACCTCATCTTAAATATTTTGTTGAGAAAGAGGAGAAGAAGAAAGGCTTCAGCAATTGCTGCCTCGACGGATTTTGTCAACTGGTAAATGCAGCGGTAAAGCTGGGAGGTAGCGAGGGAATATTTAATTAACCCCCCCCCCCAAAATAGGGTTTTTGAGAGGAAGAAAAAAAGGCAATAGGAAGAAATGGTTTCCTCTTCCAAATCTGCTGACCAAGGAGCAAAGGAGAACTCCCTCGACAAAGGACTTGTCTGGTTTATGATCACACTAACTTTATTGATTTATTTTGCTTTTGCTTTTCTGTCCTAGTTCTTGGGAGTTTCTTTATAGAAGGGCTATTAGTAAGGAGAACAACCTGTGATGAGCAAGTATTTCTTTTAGTATTTAATTAGAAGGAACAAGAGATACTACAAATAAAGTAAATAAGCTTTCTTTTTTCTTTTCTTTTCTTTTTTTACAGGAACTGGTCAAGATTATGGGATGCCACCACAACTTTCAGGAAACAGCTTTCTGTCGTGCTTTATTGAACTTTTCTAACAGAGTAAGAGAGGAAAATGAATCAATGGCTGTAACTGGGACAATAATAATAGGGAGAAGGACCAAAGGCTCTCTCTTTGGCTGACCACAGAAACAAGGATGTAGGAAAAGGGTCTCTAGCTGAGAGTAGGAGGAAGCAAGATCCCACAGCTCTATCTATACCATGGAACTTCCTACGATCAGTAGCAACAGAAAAGGGGTTTCCATCAGTTTGGGCAGACCAAAGCTTAGTTTAGAATGGGAATGACTTTCAGGCAGCAGACAGATAGATGTGAAATAACTGCACAGGAAACTGAAATATATAAGAAAGGGATGGATAGGAAAAGGGAAAGGAAAGAAAGGATTAGGGAAAAGTGGAAGGATGTGGAAGAAAAAACGAGTTACTCATTGGCTGAATATGTAGAAAGACAAAAGCTACAAGAATTTTCATAGGAGGTGGTCATCTGATTTAAAAAATATCTTCATTGCTGATTCATGTGATGAATTTTGATTGATTAATCAATTGGTTCAATTTCTGTAAGTTTGCAGATAGATACAATGAATAACTGTGAAGGAAAGCAGGTTTTCAGATCAAGGTACTCAGAATAAGCCCAAAGATTTTAAATTGTATTTAGTCCCAAGGAGATCAGAAGAGTTGCAGCTTGTTTGATACTTTGCCTTGGTGTTGTAGGGTTGTCTAATTAGCTTGCTTTCTTGACCAAGGGATTATTTAAGGAGGCGAGGAGGGTGAGGACCATTGATGGCATCATTATAGGAGATCTCTGAGCCTCTTGTGTCTTTGTGCAAATTCATGTTCCTGCTCTGTGAAGACTAGGAGCAGGATGAGAGTCAGGTAAGAATTGGTGAGCACCCCAAGTATGAGAGAAAGAGAAGGAAGTCAAAACTCTTCCCTCAAACAATGTATTTTCCAACTGGCACTTTAAACACGATATGGGAAATCTTTAATTGATGGGATCCATTAGGTTTCATTTAAACTGCTGTTTCCCAGTCTGAGCACCCTCTGATGTAGGGACCTCTACTCCCACATTACCCCAGCCACCATAGCCATAGCTGAGAATTCTGGGAGTTGAAGTCTGCACATCTGGAAGCTGCCAACGTTGTGAAATACTGCCTACAAAATGTTGCAAGTGAGTGAAACAGAGGAGGAGGTCTGGAAAAGGTCATCAAGTTTTCAAGCGGCAGTGATGAACTTGGCACTTCAGTGCCACCGTAGGAAATCCTTAGAAGAAGGCATTACAGTTCTCAGGTTATTAAAAGCAAATGATATAATGGGCCAATAGATTTCCACTGTGTCATATCAGTAAGCTGAAACCAGCTTGGCTTCTCAATCCACTTAGGTTCAGGCCATGCTTGAATGTTTCTTTATGGTTTTTTAAGCCTTTGGTTCCATTTTCTATCGCACAGGGATGTTCTGTGACCCAATAGCTACTCTGCACTTTTACATTAGTGGCCAGTTACAATGAAACCCAATTCTGGGAAGTTGTGATCCTGATGGAATTAAACCTTCTGCTCTGATACAGATATCAGCACTCAAATGTACAGGAGAGAAAAATAAAAAAGACAGTGTTGACTTTACAAGTATTTGAACTTGAAGCTTCAATCCATTCAATACCTCTAAGATGTTTTAAAAAAAACAACCCTCAAAGGGTTCTTTTAAACTCCTTTTTTTTTTTTTTTTCCCAAAAAATTCCTTAACAAATGCTCACTGCAGGAGGAATAGATGATGTGAAATTATTTTGGAATGTGCTGAGAATGTCCTGGTTGAGCAACCAATGCCTCATAAATCATTCTTTTTTCCTACGCTTGATTTCGCTTTCAGGCAAGATAATGTCAGCTCACAGGGGAGGTTGGTGCCTTGCACTTAAGATGAACATACTTGAGTATGTGCAGAATGGAGATGAGGAAGGAAGTGGGAGATGAAGAGGATGGTGGAAGAGCCACCAGGAGGGAGGTATACGACAAGCAGAAGTGTTTACGGAAGCAGGAATTACAAAAGAAACTTGTGTGTAAAAGAATAGCTCTTGAAAAAAGTTTTTAATCAGCTTTCTATAATATGACCATTTTGATATGCAGATTATAATCTGCATATTCATACTCTGCACATTTGTTTCAGCACAGGTGAGTAATGTGAAACACCCACTTCTTGAAATGTTGCTGCTATTGTTTATAATCTATGCATGGCACTTCACAATGTAAAAATAAGATTGCACCTGACCAGAAAAGAAAAAAAGAGTACAAATGTGACCAATTAAGGTTTCAATCCATATTTCAAATCTAGGCAAAGTAACAGGGTACAAAAGAAAAGATGAGAAAGGCAGGAGTGATAAGGGATGAAATTGTTCTGGTTTAACGCTCTGTGGAATCAGCTTTGCAACTTCACCGTCTTTCTTTTTCCTCCGCAAAATGGGATTCTGATTTTTTTTTTTTTAACCTTATTCTCAAATTGTCTGATAATTTCTGCTGGATGGTGTTCTGGAGTTTGCTTGCTCTTGGAAGGGAGTGCCGACTGTGTGGCTTTCTGTGATATGCCGTTCATCCCGCGGAAGACGCCTCGCCCTTCAGTCTTTGCGGTTTACACAAGGCCCACGGGAAGAAGATTTCCCTTGTGACCTTTTCTGTTCAGATTCATGTCCAATTTTGCAACGGGCAAAGTTTTGCAGTGACTTATGGATGTCATTGCAACATTTATTGAGGAAACTTTGCTGACTTTATCACAATTGCTTTAATTTCTGAAGAGACTTCTGTATGTTTCATCTTTGCCTTGAATTTAGCTTCAGGGGAAACTTAGCAATGCTAGGATCTTGTCTTGTAGCTTTCTTAGATACCTTGGCCCCGGCTGACAGGGTTTTCAGCCTAAGGAGGATGATGGATCTCTCTTCTTCTTTCCAATGCAATAGAATATTTTATTTAAATATGCGTTTGTTAGATGTACAACCCCTCCCCCTTTTATTCAAAAGTTTAGGGTGACATGCATAGTGCACCCTCCTCCAATCTTCCCACCAACGACTTTGTGAATAGGTTGGACTAAGAAATATTGGCTAGTCCTACATCTCCCTCTGAGCTCTCAGTGGATTCCCCAGTGCCATTTCAACCCTAAACCATTACACCTAACTGGAATTTTAGGGGAAAAAATTATGTGTAGAGACTTGAGACTCAGCCTCTCCCAGTCAGCTGAGCAATTCCCAGGAATGTTGTGGACTGTTCCATTGTAAGCCCTCTCCCTTGGTCCCATGACCCAAGACGAAAATATGCTATCTGCCCTGAGCTTCCCAGTACAAGCATGCACACTACCACACAGAGATGCAACATGAGAGGAAAACAGAAACACACAGAAGTCTTCTTACTTTACTACACATAAGATAATGCACATGTCTCACAGCCACTGCTGAGGAAGGGGTTAGGAACAATTCCAGAAGCCCTGCTCTGTAGATTTTCTCTCATTTGTTATTCTTTCCAACCCAAATATTACCCAAATGTAATATATATACATTTATGTATGTACATACACACACGCACACACACACGTTTTAAAAAATGAGTTGAGTCTCTCTCGGCCAGCAGGCGGTCTCTCTGAGAATAAAACAGGATGGGATGAAATTTGGTGTGAAGGGGCGAACCAGCAAAAAAAAAATTAAGTTCAAAAATGGGTCAGATCCAGCCAAGGGCTAAATGGGGGGGGGGGGGATCCAGAGGAAAAAATCCCCAGAGTATCCCTACCAGAGAGGTAGTTGGGCAACAACTCAAAATGTTGGCAATTGCTCCTTTCTAAGTCCCCTTATGGAGCTGAATCAGCTGAAACTTCCTTCTCACAAGAGGATGCCCAACATAGCTTCCACAATGAATCAGGACCAGGAGAGACAAGGCACCCAGAGGGAATCTTCAGGACCAGCTTTCTCAAATTTGGGTGTGGACCTTTGAAAATGTGGACTTTGGCTCTCAGAATTCCTCCACCATTATGGCCATTGCTGAAAATTGTAGGAGTTGAAGTCCATACATCTGAAAAGTACCAACAATGGGGAATGCTGCCCCTGAATAATACCAAAGCCACCAAAGCTACTGAGATACAGGGTGTAGTGGCCAACACTGGTCACTTGCTCTTTACTTCCCATAATCCCTTCTGTTCTCAAGAAGATTGATGGCAATGACTCCAAATCTTAATCCCTTCCTTCAACTGCTTTTTTCTCTGAAATGAAACCTGTCATACATAGACTTCATAGCCCTGGCTGAGTGTGCCCAGCTAAACCTTGTAATTGTGCATAACACAATACTTAACCAAGCCAGAAATGGGGCTGCATCAGTATCTGCAAAAATTCTTAGATTTATGAATCTTGAAAACATGGATTAATCTCCAAAGCTACTGGTCTGCCCTTTTATCAACACCATGCACATACCGACAGAAAATGATTTATAGAGAAAGGTTTAGACACACACACAGACACATACACACACACCAAAAGGACTTTGCAGCCCATATGTGCCTAGGGGATAAAAGCAATTCAGATTGTTGCCAAGAAGTCACCTTTTAATATTTTCTCATGCTGTTCTCTTCTTCCTGTGAGCCTGTCAGATCATCAGCCTTGATACCTGAGGTGTCATAATGGGGAGGGGGAACGTAAGGAGTGAACATTTCAATGCCATCTTGACACTCCAGGTGAAAGGCAGGCTGTGGGCTCAAGAAAAGAGTTTCAAAAAGGAAAGGAGATTTTATCAGTCTTCCTCGTCCTGCAGCTGCAACTGGAAGCCAGACCAAACCAAATCAAATTCTAGGTAATTCTGTATTTTTGCTTAGTTCCTCTTTTACCAGAAATGGATATCTGGATAAAAACTTTGGATGGTTGGTTTCCAATGAGATTTCTCCCCTACCTCTACACATCTTTAAAAGAAAATTTGCCTTAATTACTGATGTCTAGCTAATTAACTGAATGTTCAACTGACACTTTCGCAGTATTCCCACAAGCCACTCCTGGCCCCCATTTGTTGACCCGATAAGGCAAGTCATGGAAACAAAAACAAGAAATTCAGTTTATTTATCACATTTGTACAGCTGCCCACCTCTGTAGGGACTCTTTTCTATGGGCAATGCTAACTCCCTTCATTTGTTGCTTCAAGACAGTAAGGGCATAATTCTGATAGTGAAAGAGGTGGGTAGGTATCACATGTATGAGTTTCGCATGTGACTGTTGACTCTTCACTAGGGTAACCCCAAAAGTATCTCCAGACAAATTCTTTTTTTTTTTTTTTGACAAAGCAAAATAATTACAGATTTCCTAGAGCCTCCCATCCCATACACAAAAATGCTGTTTCTCAGCTGTTACTCCGACTTCTGTCCAACCAGTGAAAGAGGTTTCAATGGGAAGCCAAATCCATATGATACTGTCTAGATAACTTTAATTTCCAGTAGCAATTTGATAAATCCAGCTAAAATTCTCTCCTGGATGTTTACTGCATCCATGCTTATATCTTCAGCCCTCCTTTCTTCAAGGTGGGTTCTTGGGAGGAGAACGATGATAACAGTCAGGCATATCAACGTTTTAAGAAGATCAATGTGCTCACCCATGACAATAGCAGCAAGGCGGGCAATGGCTGGAAATAATCTCCACAATGCTTGATGTGTTATTGGTTTCTATTTTGGTGGACAATCTTCATAAAGTTAAAGAGAAATAAATTGAAATGAGCTATCCGTGTCCCTTCAGAGGCTAGAAATGTATATTATGACACTGTAGGACTTTATTGCTTTTGTTGTACTGCAAATACCAGATGCAGAGCACAAAGTCTCTGGGTTATTCTGCTCATAGATGAGACTGGAGAGAGAGAGAGAGAGAGACAGACAGACAGACAGACAGACAGACTCTCTGTGTATACATACATGCACACATATCAAATCTATCTGTTGCTCTTTTTCACACACATAGATAGACAGACAACGTCTCTCTGTGTATACATACACACACATATCATATCTATCTGTTGCTCTTTTTCACACACGTGTGCTCGACAACTACATGCTTGAGAGCTGGTAACGCATTTTGTCTACAATGAACTTGTGATGTGATTCACTCACACACACACACACACACCCCAGCAAACTTTTGGGAGTAAGCAGAAGATTAGCAGAGGCCACGGGCTCTCCCATCCCAATCTTTCTTTGTTCAGAGGTGGGGATCATGCACTGAGAGAGAAGGAGAACGTGGAGAAGGGGATTAGACAATCTAGCCTGAGGCGTCTTCCCTGCCCAAATTGGTGGCAGGCTCTGAAACTTGATAAGGAAGCAAGTAGGATTGCGCATAGGGTGTGAGGCAAGACTAGCACCACTGTACATGGTTTGTTACCACCCTTAATTGGATTGGCATTAAGTTGGTGACTTGAAACTTTGCAACCAGACCTGCCTTGCCAATGCTATAGACTTAAAAATAGCATGTTCTGACTGGGACTGCTCCACTTTCCGGCACAAAAGCTGTCAGAATACGTTGGGACTGGGATGTTCCAACAATACCAGGAACAATACCAGGAAGGATCAGGAAGCTCATCCTTCTAGAGCTGAATCTGACAGCTGCTTTTCAAGACAGCCTTTTCCTCTTAAAGCATTGCAGTGAATTGACTTTCCTTCTTAAAAGACGGGAAAGGGGCAGGAATAAAAGGGATCCTACTATGCAGGCATTTTTTAAAAAGCCTAATTAGGGTGGATTATAACTGATTAGCGATTAAAAGACAATTACCTGCACTAGGTAAATACATGGGGAGCTGGAAAGAAGGTGTGTGAATAACAGCTTACTTGGACCTCCAGTGTCCTAAAGCCCCTGTCGATTGTGGTTGGAAACAAGTACTACAGTCTCATCCAACATCCATCTGACCTTTCCATTCTCCATTGCTCAGTTTCCTTGGCAACCATTTAAAAGTCCTGGAAAAAAAGGCACAGCTGCCTCTTAAAATAAATAAATAAATAAATGAAAGGGATGGAGGAGAGATCGGCAATACGTCCTCTCAAGAAAAATGTTCTCCCTCATTCCTCTACAGGTGCTGCCTCAATCTGGTGAGCTCTGGGCCACTTCCAAGGGCTTTCAAGCCTATAAAATCTCACCTTTAGTGCACTGGGAATTAAAGAGAGGGAAAGGTAATTAGAGGGGTGTTACCAAGGTGTAAGAAGAGTTTCATTGGGCTGGAAGTCAGTTCTATTTAGAGCTTCCAAGATGAATGTGAGGAGGAGGGGTAATAAATCAAGGTCCTGGTCATGCTGTAAAAAAATATCAATCAAGGAAATATGCAAGGGGTTGGCATAGATTCTTTTGTCTTTCTATTTCTATTCAAGCTTTTGACCAGCTGGAGCTCTAACAAAAATAAGATGGGAAGCTAGCTTGTGTTAAATCAGAACATCAGCCCATTCTACACCACCCTCTGGCAACTAGATCCTTTCCAGACAGGTTGGAATTTATCTCCTATGATTCCTAGGAAAATACAGCATTTGTTGTGCTGGCTGGGAATTATGGGAGTAAACGTCCAACACATCTGAAAGGCACTGGGATGGAAAAGATGGGTCTAAATTGGCCCCGTCTTTCTAGGATTATGGAGGTATTTTTTTCCAGCCTGGTCTAGATCTGTCAGAGATTGAACCTACCTCCACTTTTTTCATGTCAAATATATCCCCTATCACCGGGAAGGACATTATCTGCAAACAAAGCTACCCAGAAAGAAAGCCAGCATTTTGACTTATGATTACAAACAATAATGGAGATGGATAAACTCTCGTATATTCCTTAAAGCAATTTTAAGCTAAAAGCTGAGCTTCTCCCACAGAGCTCAAAGCAACACAGGTGGACCTCTGCTAGGCTTTCATAACAATCCTGTGAGAAACATTAGGCTAGAGAGCAGTTAGCTTAGATCACCTAAGTAGTTTAATCATTAAAAGGGCATAACCTCAACCTTTATTTATTTATTTATTTATTTATTTATTTATTTATTTATTTTCATTAGTCAAATTTATACGGCCGCCCATCTTACAAAACGTTACTCTGGGCGGTGTACAACAACCCAATAAAAAAATAAATGTTTAAACAATCATGACGTAAAATCATTATATTAGTAATTATTAAAAACGTTAGCAACTATAAAAACAGAACTAAAACAGAAAAAGAAAATAACAGGCAAAGGGATGTTAATGACAGAGCCACCTCACTAGTTCACCTGCCTCCTGGGGTCCCCAGGCCTGCTGATTTAACTAGGTCTTGAGGGAAAGAGGCTGAAAACTCAGGAGTGATGAGGCTGATCTCATCTCATGGGGGAGAAGGTTCCACAAGGCGGGTGCCACAGCAGAAAAGGCCCATTGCCTAGGGCCTGCCAAACATATCTCCCTGGATGACGGAACCCGTAACATACCCGCTCTGCTAGATCTAGTGGGATGGGTGGATGAAATCAGGGAGAGGCAGTCCCTCAAATAACCCAGTCCCATGCCACGAAGAGCTTTAAAGGTCAACACCAGCACCTTCAGTTGGACCCAGAAATCATATCTGTATAGCAAAGGTGCACACCACAGGACTCCAAAACCACCTATCCCACCCCACCCCACCCCACAAAAAAGCCTTGGGTTCCAATCTTGGCTCCCTCCAAAGGTTACATCAAACTGTAACTTTTTATTATCATAGAGGATGGAATTTATGAGAAGCAACCAAGTCCAGCCAATATGTCATCTGGTCGCACCTCCTTTTTCATCTCTCCCTTTCTACTTGTGGGAGTCAACTCCAGCATAAAATCTAATAGCTATGGGATACCTGCGTTCCAAAACCTTATGCACCTTTGCCCTGCACTACACTGGCTCTCAGTTATAGTTCATTAGAATTAACATGGAGAAAAGGAAGGAGACCAAGGCTCTTGTCCTATTAGAATTGGGTGAAACGGGGGGAAAATCTATAGGAAAAAGGAAAGCTTGGTAAGGGAGCGTACCCTTTGCACCTAGAGGGCCCTATTTCCAGAACTTCCATAATGTCCAGGAAGTACTGGAAATAATCCTGACTGAAACTGCTGGATGGATTAATCATTTGGCTAAGGGATGGTCTGCTCCCCATATCACTCACTGTAGCTTTCCGTGAGTGATACTCTTAATCAGTACCTATATCAACTGAATCCACAGGGCATGATCCAACACGTGATGAGTGTTTACTAAGTCCTTCTCTTTTTGATAAGAGTGCTTTGGAGTGCTTTTGAAAGGATGTGCTTAAGACCATTCCCACGGTAATCAGTGAGAGTTAAAAGAAATTGACTTGGTCATGATTTGTCTGCTTCCAATTGATTAGTCAGCAATGGCCAAGTTTAAGTGGTTGGCCTACCAACTCAAACATCTGTTTATGACTTTGTAAAGGCAGTTAAAAAAAAATTCTGGTTCATTACTCTCATAAAATAAAAGGTCACCAAAACAGAAAAGATAGTTTCTCTTCTAACAACCAGTGATGGCATTTACATACTAAATTGCAAATGTTCTCACATTTCCTCAATAAAATGAGATCTGCACTGACAGTTGGGGAACACAAACTTTTATTTCCATTTGATCAGCTAACTCAGGGATGGGCAACTTGTTGCCAGCCTGATTTTCTTGGATCCTACCCTTCTTATGCCAGATTGTTAGCACAAGATACACTTCTCATTCTTAACCACATCTTAGCCATTAGCCATTCATTTCTCCAGGAGAGGAATGGCTGCAAGGTCAGAAATCATGAAATACATTGAAGGTGCAATTTAGTAGTGACAAGACCTCTAACAATGGCCATTTCTAGAACCATTCATTCTTTGGTTAGGAGACAGATGTTTAGTCTTTAACAAAAAGACCAACATCAGTGAAATCCTTTTTCCTCAACCTGGTATGCTGGAACTGCACAACCCAGAATTGCTAGTTGCAGTCCCAGCACATCTGGAAGGTACCAGATTGAGGAAGGCTGATATATTGTGTAAGAATAGCTGCACATTCAACACAGCAATAAAATATGACTGCCCTTGCCTGTCTTGGTTCTGTTGATTGCCTTTTCCAACTTGCTGGTGTTTCCAGTTTTAGCACATTAATAGACAGACAACCTGTATACATCCTGCTCAGAGAGTTGTGCCACTCTGTGGAATAGTACATGGAAAGAACTTGGTATTTACAAGCATTCTCTGTCATCCCTCAGCAAAACAGCAGTTAACAAAGGTCAAAACTTGAAATCACCATTATAAGTTCTTCAGTGGCTGGCTAAAAAAAAAAAAAAAAAAAAGCATTCCCTTTCATTTTTCTCTCCCTCCGCCTAGTCTACCCATATTCTCTTTATTCATCCTCTGAGACTTTGGGGAGCTTGAAAATCAAGATGGGCTTGAGTTGCCAATTGAGTGGGCCATATTTCAATACTAAGCCTTAGAGCACAAGAGCATAAAAAACTGTCAGTTCCTTGGTATGTAGAGTCAATTCCTTCTAGCCTAGTTGGATATTTCCAAGATGGATTCTCAGCAGTACCCTGGGAAATCTTGCCAAGATCTTTGATAGCTGCATCTGAGAATGGCAGAGGTTGAACTTAGATCTTCTGCATGCTAAGCATCAGCTGTATCACTCAGGGACAACACTTCCAAAGTATTCAAGAGAATCCGTAAACAACAAAATCTGCTACCACTGGCTTTTCTTTTCCTGCTATTCCAAACACATCAGACATACAGATGCAGGAACTACCCATTGTCCATAACAACTGAACCATGACTGGCAGAGAATTGCTTCTCTTTCTGTGCTTGGAGTCACAGATGAGAGAGTCCCTATCAGGAGCAACCCATTTCTTTTGAAACAAAATTCACTTTGCAGGAAAGAAAGAATTAAAAAGGCTCAGGGATACTGGGTGAAGTAAGCTTCTCCAGTTGCTGAGGTTTATTCTAAAGACTGATCACCAGGCTGAAATGATCAGAATTAAGGAACTTGAGTTTGCCAAAGGGAAAGCAATAACCTCGGCCAACCGATCAAATCAAAAGAGGAAAAGATGGAATAAGGAGGAACTTGGGGGTCAATATTACTCTCCCAAAGCATCATGCAGTACTTGTACCTGCAACAATTCTGAGGTTTGTTTCCATTTAGTCAGTGGAAGAATCAGAAGAGTTGACTTGGAGAAGAGGAAAGAGGAGTGTTAATGATGTGGTGTGAAGACAGAACTAGAGCTAATTGGGTTAAGTTTTTAAAGGTGTTATATTTAGGTCAAACATTAGGAGAATCTTCTTAAAATTATAAACTAACTATAATTTACAAAATTATAAATTAATTAGTGACTAATAATTAAAGGGGTGAAATCCTGGCTGTGCCAGAAGGCCTGGGGGCTGGATGGGGGCTCACACCAGTGGAGGTGGCTTGTGGGGTGGTTGACCTTGCCCCCCCCCCCAGTCATCTTGAATGTTTTTAGTATGTATGTACAGGGTTTGTTGTTTAGATCTGATTTTTAATGGGTTATTTATTTTAACTATTTATGGGGGATTTTTAATTGTTGATGGGGTTTTTGATTTTAACTGAGCCACTCAGAGTCCCCCGTTGGGGGGAGATGGGCGGCATACAAATTTAATAATAAATAAATAAACAAACAAACAAACAAACAAAGCCACTCTGAAATAGAAATAATTCTGGGAAAGGAGCTTTCTATCAGAGAGTAGACCAGCTTTCCCCAATTTGGTTCTTCCTTTCAGGCACTGGTTGGAAATTCTGGGAGATGCTAGTCCCAACAAACTGGGGAAGGGTTAGGGAAAGTTAGTCCAGAGGTTTTCTATAGACATGCATTAATATTATCCATGCTCACTAGACCACGGACAAGCAACCTTTCTGGTGGCCAGCATCCACGCCTAACTTTGGGGGGGGGGGCGAGTACTGCAGTAGGTGGGGCAATTTTGCAAGGCGGACAGAGCTGTGTCATGTACCCAGATAGACCGCAGTTCCGGGGTTCTTCCTTGGCTTTGGGGAATTAAAGGATCTTAAATCTATGTCAAACCCATTGTATAGATTATAAGAGAGTTTACAATGGCTTTGTTTTTCCAAATGGCAGGAAACCAGGCTATCCACTATAGAGTCAAAAAATTCCTGATGGCAGGCACAACTGTCTTACATACAATGGGACAGGGCTTTCACTGCAAGGTCACAGCCACCACCTAGACTTTTTTTTAAATCTTCCCCTGAGGATGCCCAAGCAGGAAACCATGCTAGGAATTCTTTTCAACGGTGATTAGCACAACTCTAGGGATATAAAATGGGTTGCGGAAGCTTGTACCATTCTGGAGCTGCTGGTTGTCCATTTTGGTCTTAATCCATTGATTGTAAAGTCAATAACCCCTGAAAATACTGTTTCCCATTACTATTCTGGACAGTATTCAAATCTGGGGGACAGGGTGGGAAGTAAGATGGTGTGGCATCTGGAATGTGATCTCCGAAAGAGAATTGGGATTCCACAGAAGCATGAACTGAGCAGCACCTGTCTACTTTTTTCTGGGGTCACGTGGCTGCCCTCTGCAGCTGCCATGCAGTTCCAGAAAAGGATGCAGCTGCTTTAAGGGGCTGCAGACAGGTGCTCCATTGGCCTTCCAAATGTTGAGACTAAACCCAAAGAGCGCATACTCCTAGCAGGAATTATGTATGGGTAATGTGAAAGAATTCCACAGCGGCACTAAGGTTCAGGAATGGCTTTCCCTTATAATGTGTGAATGGGAGAGATGGCAGTGTCATCTGAATGAAATGCTGATTCTATTCATTATGCGATGGGCTGTGTTGCTACCTTGTGATCTGCAATCTTTCCCATTTAAGTACTCAAAGAAAAGAGGAATAAAATCAGAGTGCCACAGAAACAGAACAAAAATGATACCCATTCCAAATCCAATACATAATAGATACACAGCACCCAAACAAGTTGATAATAAGGATGCTTGGTTCCAGCAGCCACTGACTGGCTTTCATCAACACATTATAATATTAATCAAGTCTCATAATGTGCAGTGATTTGCATGCCAACAAATATATTTACGCTGCAAATTGTTTGTTGAAAAGCCTCAGAGAAATAGGCAATTCATTGCTATTAAGCCTGGTGAAGAGGGGGGAAAAAAGGAATGTTTCCTTTTACAGCAATCTCCTTATAGGCTTACATCCCACCACCACTTTCCTGGATTTGGCAAAGAAAATTATTAGCATTCATTCCAATTATCCACCCAAGCTTCGGTGCGATGGCATGTAACTGGATCTGTATTGATAGGAATGTGAAAGATCTACAAATGTGTGGTACTCCAGGGATAGTGAAGAATAAAACTCAGTACAATCAGGAGTGAGAATATGTGACCCAAGGGGGAACATGTGATTTTTGCCAACGGAGACTCAAACTGCGAACCAACAGGCTGGTTCCTTCATTTCTTCTGAACTGGCCATTGCTGGACTGCAGATGGCCAATATTTTCAAAAGAGGTGGCTTGCTTTCCATTTAAAGCAACTGAGGTTGAGGTCCTCTAAGCTGGGTAGAATTCCATATTGCTCTCCAATGATCTGAATTTGCTCTTTGAGTGGGCTGTCAAATCAGCATGTAGCATTTGGCTTTATATCTAGGGTTAAGAATCCTGGAGATTTCTAACATTTGGGGGGATACGATTCCCATAAACCCAGATCACTGGCCATGCTGTAAAGCCCCTTGGGAGTCATAATTTATGAGCAAAATAAACAAATAAAGGAGATGGAAAAGGCTTGGAAATGAGTTGTATAGCTTTGTGCTAAAGCCTCAACTTTCAGATTTTGATTCATTCAGTACGGAGCCACAGGCAAAGCTGAGCAAGAGACAGAGATGCAGGCAATCAGATTAATTCTCACTGTACTTTGGGTAAGAGCACACGTTTGATGTTCTTAATCATGTTGTGCAGAAACAGTTATCCTGTAGTTCTCATTCAGTTTGATAAAATGAAAACTGCTTTTGGAATTCATTGGAAAGAGGCCTTTTTAAGAACATTCTTAAGGCTATAGTATTAAGGCTACTGTCTCTGGGCTGCAAGGATCTGGGTGGCCACCAGACAGCAGCGGAGAGATGACAGGGCTGCCATCTCATGGCCATTCGGATTTCTGCAGCTCAGTTCTGGTCGTCTTACTTAGTGTGGCATAGTTAGTTACGAGGGGGGCAGGATATGTGGGTGAATGGCCTGTCTGTAACTGTACATTTCTTGCAGCCTCCCTGGCTTCCCACACTTCCATTAAATCCCCACAGAAGATTTCAAGAATGAACTCTTCATTTGGAGGTCCCCCCCCCCCAGATTCGAACAACTGGGCAGTCAGGGTGACTTCAGAGTGCAGAAAACAATAACCAGAAGTAGCAATCGCTACCTGCTAGCCAACAGAAAACCCCATCAGCACTACCCCTCACCACCTCCTCCAACAATCAAGTCAATTCGAAAACACCACAAGAAGAAAGGTGCAAGAAATTCTCAAGGGCTGTGTGAATACAGTAGAAAAACAGTTGATTCTTTTGCAGGGGGAAAAAATGTCTGAGAATCTAAAACAGATTTTACTGCAGCTCGAATGAAGAAGGGCCCAGGTTTAATCAGCAGCAACCTTGGGTATCGCGTATTATCCTTTAAAGAACTTTTATTCTAATTTGCAGCTGAAAAGCTTCCCAGAACAGCTTCTATCCAAGCACATGGCAAAAGGACCGTCTTGGACATCTCTGCCTTGAACCCCATCGCCAGTCTCCTGAGGCAGTGCTGCAATATAAGAGCAAATATTCTGATCAGGGGCAAGACAACTTCCTATCAGGTCAGGAATTCAGTTGTTTCCTGTTATTAGCTTGATTTCTAATGGAGAGGAAATGAGGGGCACTTAAAGCAATTCTGACTGGAATTGAGGCAATTCTGCATCTAGTACACCAAGATGACTCAGAGGTACCTTACGTTCCAGCCAGTGCCTTTGAAGGAAAGAATATGATACATAATTAAACCTGCTGCAGAGACTAATAGATAAGCAATTAGCAGCAGTAATGATGATATAGATCCACTTGCATTCACTTTTGTGGGTAAATGTCCCAAATGTATCATGGCAGCAGACAGAAAGGTTGAAATATCTATGAAAATATAAATAGCTTGACTGCTGCCTCCTTAGTCACCATGTGCATACAATTGGAAGCAAAGTAACTGAAAAACAAATCCATACCTTACCCATTTCCCCTCAGCTGAGTTTGAAGCACCTTGAGAATATCACTCCAAACAAGTTTATACAGGAAATTTTGTAAAGTGATTGCCAGTTCTCATATCCCAAGTTTTCCTGTTTTCAGGGTCCCTTTGACATACAGGGAAGCATAGAGGTCCCACTGAGTTACAGGTGACCTCCATTAGTGATTGGTTAGAACCACACCTTGCTAGGCCAGAATTCTTTTCCATAAAGGTCACCTGAAGATTGTCCTCCACCAATCCACCAATTTCCATTCCATAGAAGTCAGAAGATATTGGAGGGGAGGAGATAACTTTGAAGCAGCTTCCGAGGTTTGGCTATAGAATGAGAAACCCTTCTTTCCCAAAACAATTGGGATCATACTAGTAACCTCAGTTCCCCCAAATGTTTGAAATCCCTCCTCCAAGAATCCAATTTGCTGTTCACCAATTCTCTCTGTAGCCACCGAAAGAAAGGAGGGCTTTCTTTTCACCTGTAAATCCATTCTCCATTCTGTCTTCATTCATCTCCAATATATCAAAGAAAAAGAAAGAAACCCACATAGATATTCTGATTTAAGTATATTTTTTCAGTACAGTACATATTTAAAAATGTGTTTTCTCTCAAAATCGGTCTGCATATGTATGTATTTCATTGAGAACTGTGTCAGAATATTGAGAAATGTAAAAGCTAATGGATAACTAACTTCCAATCTGCCCATCAGTTGAAGCTGCATATATTCTACCAGTTCATATTGATAAATCCAAATGTTTGATTCCAACTTCTCAAACATTATCTCTGTGACTGGAATCTCCACTTGGTAACCTTCAACTGAACTGCCAGTCAATCTGAATGCATATAATGATATAATTCACTACTTTAGTTCTCATCTTGAGCTTCTCTTCCATATATCCCCAAAATCTCTGAGGTTTTCAAGGCTCATCTTTGTCCTCTTCTCAGTGACTAATCAGTCTTTGCATTCTCTTGTAAAACCTGAGAAGATCAGTGTATAGAATGGGAATACTTGTTTTCCCCTAAGCTTGCACTCCTCTTCACTGGTAGGAGGGAGTGTTGATTAGTGAAGGTGTTAGAAAATAATTAAAATGTAAACATTCCCTCTAGTTGGCCCAAGTTGTTAATACCAGATGTTGGATTTTGGATTCCTTTCCCCTTAAGACCAACACAGCTATCTTTTCCTTATTTTTAAAATCTGGTTATCCAATAGGGAGATCCTGTTAGAGGAAGATTTTTTTTATCATCCAAAGCTGGCACTCAACCATTAGTTAATTTGGTTGCTATAAACATTTTGGAGACTGGCTTAGCTGCAATGATGACACAATTATTCTGCCAATTTGAAGAGACAAATTTCATTGTTTGTCCTCCCTCTCATCTTAGGCTCCTTTGTAGTTTTAGAGATCACACTAGAAAGTAATTCTCATGACACATGTGATTATACACCACCTACAATTGCTCAGTGGTATCTCCTGCAACACTGCAGATAATTCCAGGATGCTACCCTCAGACTTCAATACGAAGATTTTGGAAACACATGAACAGCCATGCTGAACCGGTCCAAAACTTCCTTGACCAGAATTCTCTCCCCAGATTGTTTTAAGTCTTATTTGTGAATTAATAGGAAACTCACATGCAGGATATGAATATAAGATCTGAATGTGCAGTTAAACCAACTGTAGCATAAAATGTGCAGTACAGCAGCAAGTCATAAGATGCCTCAGGCTAATATTATGCTAGATTTAGTTGACTCTTTGGCCCCAAAGCCCTTTTATTTTTATTGACTCAGCTTATGAGACTAGGGTGGACCCACCAGCTGCACATTTGGAAAGTCCTACACCTATTGATCTGGTCTCTGAAGACTCCATTACCTAATCTTCTCACTTTGATGCAGTTTGTTAATTCCTATGTCACTGACTGGTATTTTTTCAGCATATTTTTACACAATATTTAGCTGCTTGTACCATTTTTACTTCTCAGTTGCATTTGACCTCTGACATCCCACTAATGTGCAGACAATTGGGTTAATATCACACATCAGCCATTAATATTCTTGGCACATACATTTCTCATAGCCCTTTTGCTGATCTCTACTCTTACAAGAAGCCCTTACTCTAATTATTAGAACGATGATTATTTTGCCATGTCACAAGTTTTTCTGCTTTCCCTGTACAACATTTTCAGATCCTAACAGGATTCTGAGATATTATCTCATTATTCCAGAGTATAAAATTTGGGTTCACACCTTAGGTGCAGTTTGTCTCTTCTGATCTTGGGAATTTGACATTCCTGACACACTTTTGTATGTGTGCGTATGGGCCTCTCCTATCTATGGTCAACTGTGACATGGGAAAGCAAACTTGCCCAGCCTACATTTTTGGTGATTTATGTAGCATATACTCGTGTCTGTGTGCATTATTCAGAACTCTTTGGGTCAGGTGAGTATGAACAATGCTCGCATCAATATCTCAAAGGGAAAGTGGAAGAGTGGTTCCATAAAATTATCCGACCCTTACATTCTGCTTACCCAAATCCCTTCTGCTCCACTCAGCACAAGACAGGGGTAGAACACATACTTTCTGTATTCTATTTGTGGTAGAGTTGATGCCCGTCAGTGCACCTGAGTGACATCTGCGTGTTTTGTAGCACACCAGCAGAGTGGAGCTGACTGCAGGAAGTTAAGGGAAGGAGAGAGAGAACAGGGCATTTCATTCCATCTGAGAAAACCTGTAAAGAGCTACATATTCTGTGGCAGGAGGGTCTGTGAGGCATAAATGTCAGGTTTATGAACAATTGAGCAACTCTGTACCTGTTCAAAATTGTTCTTTAAGGTCAGAACTGTAAGTGTTCCCTCCGGCGACAAGACACCTCTGTAAAGTGCAGTGTAGCAAGGCTGGAGAGGGAGTTGTTAGACCTTCCAAATCTTTGTTTAGTACGAAAGTTCACTGCAAGAAGCAGAGAACTCTCCTGCACAAAATTATCTGCTGAGCCTTGGCTATGGCACTCCAGTACTGCACCACTGCTGAAAATCTGATTTTTATTAACCTGGTTCCAAACAGCTCTCAGCAGGTTCACTAATACTGGCAAACAGCAGGAGCTTTGTTAGGTCAAAAGAATATAGGAACACCTAGAGACACTGTATTCTGGGGGACAGCACACTGTTAATTTGCTGGGTATGAATGCCGGGATGCTCGAGGAAACACTTTTCTGCAAATTAGAATACAAACTAATCCAATCTTCAGCTTCTGGACTATGTGTGGATAGATGACATTTCTTCTTCATTTTTTTTTAAACTTCATTGAAGTTTTAGCCTGTTATTTTAGTTGGAAAGAGTTTTCAAATGGACATAAAATTGAGTATTTCACAAGAAAATCATCTATAACCATTCATAATCTGAGAGAGGAAAAAGCACTCCAAAGTGCAGATTGTATGCCAAAATACATTAAGAGCTGTGTGTCTAAACAGAATTAGGGAGGCTGGTTTTATTCTCATTGTTGCAGATTCCTGCAGGAAGAGGGTGAAATAAACTTATCAATGAACACAAACAATATTCACATGGACTAGTAATAGTCTGATGCAGCTCTTCAAGTTTCAGTGGAAAGACACAATTTGCTCTTGCAAATAAGTTTATTTAAAAGTACCAGGTCTGGAATAGAAAACAGTAACTGACTAGGCAGGTAAATCAATTGCAGATTAAACAGAGTAGGCAATACAGAACCCAGTTTGCATTACCAAAAACTCAGCATATTTATTTGTGGAGATAAATATCCTGAATATGTAATATGATTGGGGAAGAAAGCTCCAGTCTCAATTGCATCTCATCAGCCCGAAAATCATTTTCAGACCATCCCATGGATTCTAACTCTGCTTCCCTAGACACCAACAAGACAAATAACTGCAAACAGGACTACCAGATTTGTGCTGCAAGAATCTGGAGGATCAATGCTCAACAGCAAAAGGATATAGAAAGGTTTGTGTTTTTGCTTTCATCTAGTGGCCAGACAGATTTTTGCAGCCTGGTTCTGGGAGATTCATCACAAAACCAGAATATGGCCAAGATGCCAGAATACTATCTGAAGAGATGTATTTGAAGCAATGAACTCTTAGCTGAACTATGTTCTAGACCAGTGTTTCTCAACCTTGGCAACTGTAAGAGGTGTGGACTTCAACTCCCAGAATTCCCCAGCCAGCATGGGGAGTTGAAGCCCACACATCTTAAACCATGTTGGCTGGGAATCCTGGGAGTTGAAGTCCATGCATCTTAAGTTGTCAAGGTTGAGAAACACTGTTCTAGACTATATAAGTAAGCAAGATGAACTCCCCAAATATAGGGAGCAGTTCATGGAACAATTGAGAATCAGCAGAATTTTTGGAGGCTTCCAGAAGGAAGGAAGGAAGGAAGGGAGGGAGGGAGGGAGGGAGGGAGGGGGAAGGGGAGGGGGAGGGGGAAGGGGGAAGGGGGAAGGAAATCCAAAATAATCTGGAAATTTGAGATTGTATACACATATGATCTCCTCAGATTGAAAAATGGAATGGAGGAAGAAAGCAGGAATTTAAAAGCAGAGCTCTCAATTTCTGTTGTCCTTGGACAGCAAAGTTTGCTCAGAAATGCTTCATACTCAGTGTTGCAGTAGTAAGAGAGATGTGGGGCAGATGATGGACAAGGAAATATAAACAATGTAAGTAACAAGACAGGAATGTTCATTATCAAACTTCTCTAAACGCTGCTTGAAAACTTGAAAATTCCTTTATGTATTTTATAGGCTAGAACTATCCTTCCAGTTGATTAACATTTTGGATTCACGACTGCTGTTGGTGTGCTGAGACTATACCCCACCATCTGGGCAGAGCCAGGACAAAAACTTGATTTGATCTAAATGCAAATTGTATTAAATTATACACTGTAAGCATGATTATTCTCTGTCAACATCACAATTTCCCTTTTATTTCTTATTACAAGTATTTGTATGCCATTTACTTCTATACAGTAACTGTTTTATCACATTAAAAATTGCAATCTAGCAGACATTTTCAGGAGAGCTCTGAAAGCAGTATACAATTGTGGTGTTTTTGGGGTGGGGGGGGTATTCCATAAGATGGTCCTGATTCTCAAGAATTCAAATTAAGTTTAAATTTAAATTTATTAAAATATATGGTCATAGACAAAAAGGAAAAGACAAAAGGTTGAAAAAAGAATTCAGAATACTGTACAAATGTTGAAGAAAAAAATCTAATTCTAGCTAAGACTAAGCATAGCTGTGAAGTCAAGTAAATTTTGACCACGATTGCAATGACAAAAATTTGGCAGCCATTCTGGAAAATTCCCAAACTGGTCAGTTAAAAACTAGTACACAACTGTCATGTGAGATTGATCTGGGTAGAGGGTAGATTAACTCACCCGTCCAAGGATGGTAAACAGGGCATGGAAACTGGAAAAATGGCAGAATGTGGCATATCTGGAATGCTGCTGGAAAGAGAGATTTTCAACTAGGAGATCAGGGTTTTAAATCCCAGCTCTGTCCTTTAGTGTGGACTGGAACCAAGTCTATACATTCACCCAAACCCGAGTCTGTGTAAAATGGATAACCTGCCTCACAGAATCACCAATTAAAAATCCACAATAAATTAAGCGACAGTAACTAGGGTTGGCCAGAAAACAAGACAGCTGAGAAATCGCAAGTTAAGAAAATAATTCAGAGAGAAAGCTCAGGAGATCCATCAATCCTGCCAACATCTTAGGGCTGGACTCCACAAGCCATATGGCCTTCCTTTTGACCTTTATGCCTTTCTTCTGATTTTTTGTCAGCAGTATTCTCTTCTATCAGCTTGTTATTCTTGGCACTGGGAACGACAGTGCTCAGAGATGTTTGACCTCAATTATGAAAAGTATCAGATGGTAACCATCTGGAAACAGCATCTAGCTTGAACCTTGAGGGAATTATACGTATATATATAAAACCCAACCTTGCTATGGGCAAACACTTCCCATGGAGATTCCTTAAAAAACAAACAAACAAATAAATAAAGTGAAAGACTGCAAATGCTCTCCTAAAACACCCGAGTCTGCTTGGGAGCCATCAGCCTCGGAAGGCAGAGATGGTTAGGCACTGATGCATGGAGTCTGCAGGAGGCAGCTCCATCTGCTTCCTGCCAACTCACCTAGGCTTTCCACAGCAGGGAAACTTTTAACACAGACCAAGAAGATGGCAACGTTCATCTGTTCAAATGCCAAGCTTGGGGCAAATCGTCTTTCAAAAGATGGAATCCTTGGGAAGCAGGATGCCAGGAATATCTAGCTATGATTATAGCGCAGGGTTTGGCAATGTCTGCAGATACTTCCTTTGCTGTTGGGAAGGTCCCCTCAATAGGAGCAGGAGCAAAAGTGGTTATTCTTCCTGCAAGGCCCCATGGGCTATGTAGACCCCACAGACTTTCTCTGAGAAAATAAAAAAGATTGAGTGGCTTCAGCCCGGAACAGTGATGGCAAACCTCTGACACACGTGTCAAAGGTGACACGCCATGAGATTTTGGGTGACACGCCAGGATTCACCAACACCCGATAACAACTACTCTCCCTGTTTGGGTTACCAAAGAAACTGAATTTGTTTTACTCATACATCATTTTTGTAATTATTTGACATTTCTTTATATAATACATAGCACTACACATGACTGGACTGGACTTTTTTTAAAAAATAAATGGATATGTAAAGAATCGTTTCTCTTTTGTTCAGGGTGTGTGTGAGAGGGAGACACACCAGCAGAGTCAAGTTAGCCATCTTCTTAATTTGTGACACGCCAAGCCCAGAAGATTCACCATCACTGGCCTAGAACTATACACCCCTGGGCATTAACCGAACTTTTGTATAACACACCACAGCTATCCATGGCTATAGATGACTGGCCTGACCCTAATTATCCATAGGTACAAATTATCTATCTATAGGTTCCAGAAGATCCAGCAAACTGTGGCCAGCCCCCATCTGTGAAGAAGCAACCATCTTGGCCAATGTTCCAAACCATTTTGCAACAGTGACCCAGCTGATACTTCCTAAGTTTCATTTCCCCCTACTACCCTTGTAACCTGGTTTCATCACGGTGGAGTATGTGGAGAATGTGAGGGAACAGAAGAGGTGCTGCCTTAAAGGGCATTTTAATCCAGCTCTAGCCTCTTATCTTTATATCTGGAGGTTGGAAAAGAGGGTTAACAAGAGTGGTTAGCCCTTGTAGCTGGCTGGACATGACGCGAGGAGCTATTTGTAACGCAGGTGAAACTATAACTGTGGATAAAAGTGTGGTTATGGCTCTCTAACTTAATCACTGCTTGACTGCCAGTCTGAGCCATATAACAAACTAGGGCTGTGCTGGTAGAGTCAACTGCTGCTCCCCTCTCCAAAAAATCTACCAACAGCACATGATCATTGATCTCCTGGTTAAATACGGAACAGCTCTTTCTGGCATGCCCCTTGAAGCCACAAAGAAAGGACTTTTAAAAATAAATATGGGCACGGTGGTGGGAGGTTTATTCACTCCTCCCCTTCGTTGCAGGGAAGGGAAACTGAAAAGTGAAACAGAAAGAGAGAGAGGTTTCTGAGAGCAGCTCCATTTTTCTGTCTCTGTTCTGGCAATCAGACGAGTGGGTTAAATCTGTATAAATCACTCATCCATGTTCATAGATCATGGCTGATCTGGTTAAGTTAGTTTAGCCCCCAACAACCAGGGGCTGTTGGGGGCTAAAGCTAATATTGCTATAACCACAGTTCTGCCTGGGTTTAGCTGTATATGTGACATACTAACCCAACTTGCCTTGACTTATTGTGAACAGAACCTAGTGTATTATTAGCTAAGGGTGTTATGGTCCGAAAGTTGCCCCCAAGTCTTTCTATGGAACTCATGGAAATTCAAGGACATGACTAGGTAAGATACTTTATGTAACTAGCTCAGAAACTGGTGCTATGTCTACAGCATGTAAGTCCAGCAGTGAAAATCTTTATTGTCTTTATTCTGCTCTTTGTTGAGGCCTACTAAGCCGTCCATTTCTCATGCTGGACCTGTCCTGGATTAGTAAAATGATCCATCTGATCCCAAATGCTTTGCTTCCCACCTTGCTAGTTCAGTCAAGCAAAGCTTGGTAAGCAAAGCTCCTGATTCAGCTCATGCTTCTCAGATCCCACCTAACAATGGAGCACACAACAAAGGAAAGGAATGAGAAGAAGGGAAGGGAATGACATTTTTTTTCTTAGACATTCCCTCTTTCCTTTTGCTGCTCAAACTTCTTCTCGCAAACATCTTGGCTCTTCTTTCCAAAATGAACCTTGTGCGTGAACATGAATGTTTCACTTGAAATGGAAAGTTATTAAGTCTACAGATATTGTAGTTACGTCCATGCTGATTTGCCATGTCATGCATACAAACCTAACCTCAGCTTTAAATACACTACCACACCAGTTCAAAATAACAACATTAAAACACAAGATGTGCACAACAGAAAATCAACAATACTAGCCACATCTGAATGCTTTCTACTGCCAAATGAGAACTGTTCTACTGGGGTTTTCCATTAATTTGGGTATATTAAATTGACCCTGTTTTAATTTTCTGCTATAGAATATTTGTTTTAATTCCTTAATTGTTGAGTGTTGAATTTTATTTTAAATATTGTTAGCTATCTTGTGTAATGGCTTGGGGAAGTGCAACAGTGGGACAGATATGCCAAGAAGCAAAACAAATACAGGCAGACCTTGCTTAATGACTGTCCTGTTTAGCAACTGTTTAAAGTTACGACGGCACTGAAAAAGTAACTTTATGACAGGTCCTTACACTTAGAAGCATCACAGCATCCCCACAGTCATGTGATTGAGAGTTGGGCAGTTTGCAGCCTGTGGGTGTTTACAACCATCGCAGCATCCCACAGTCACATGATTGCCTTTTGTGTGCTTCACAGCTGGCTTCCAACAAGCAGAGTCAATGGAAAAGCCAGCAGTGAAATCGCAAGTCACGGTCATGTGATGTCTCACTTAACGACCACAGTGGCTTGCTTAATGATCAAAGGGGAAGTGAGGTCAAAAGTCCATCACAGTCACATGATACTTCACTTAGCAATCAAGTTGCTTAGCAACGGAGTTGCCAGTCCCAATTGTGGTCGGTAAGCAAGGGCTACTTGTACAACAGTGTGACCAGAGCTCCCCGTGTGTGACACACATAAAAAACAGGCAGAGCTTCAATTACATCATCACAGCCACCATTTTGACTTTTTTGACCATACCCTGCAGACTAATCCTTCCAAGGTAGCATTTCCAAGTAAAACCAAAGTATGCATTTAAAATCCACAACAAATATCAGCATGTAAAAACCATTAGAAACTACCACGGTGCTGTTGATAATAGATGTTCTATATTTATTTATGACTATTTATTTTTAGCTCTCTGTAATTTGCCCAGACAGATGTTACCATAAGACAACTAGCATGTTTTTTTTCTTTTCTTTTGTTTTTTTAGAACTACGGAGAGGGGGAAAAACTGTGTGAGCAACATTCAAGGGGGAAAAAACATAAATAAATAGGTACAATTTTATTGTAATGATAGATCATATACCACAAACAATCTGAATGGAATAAAATGAATGCCTGCAGTTTAAAAATTATCCTAAAAAGTAATAAAAAGTATGTAAAATAAGCTATTCCCCTTCATGGATCACTGCCGTGTCGTGGCGAAGGGGCTTGCGTAACTCAGTGAAGCCATGAGCTATACCGTGCAGGGCCACCCAAGACGGACAGGTCATGACAGAGAGTTCTGACAAAATGTGGTCCACTGGAGAAGGAAATGGCAACTCACTCCAGTATCCTTGCCAAGAAAACCCCATGGACAATGTTAAAAGGCTAAAAGATATGATGCCGGAAGATGAGCCCCTCAGGTCGGAAGGTGTCCAATATGCTACTGGGGAAGAGCGGAGGGCATTTCCAAGTAGCTCCAGAAAGAGTGAAGCGGCTGGGCCAAAGCCGAAAGGACGTTCAGCTGTGGATGTATCTGGAAGCGAAAAGAAGGTCCGATGCTGCAAAGAACAATATTGTATAGGTACCTGGAATGTAAGATCTATGAACCAAGGCAAGCTGGATGTGGTCAAACATGAGATGACAAGATTGAACGTCGACATCTTGGGAATCAGCGAACTGAAATGGACGGGAATGGGTGAATTTAATTCGGGTGACCATTATATCTACTACTGTGGGCAAGAAACCCTTAGAAGAAATGGAGTTGCACTCATAGTGAATAAGAGAGTGGGAAAGGCAGTAATGGGGTACAACCTCAAAAACGACAGAATGATCTCAGTGCGTATCCAAGGCAAACCATTCAATATCACAGTCATCCAAGTCTATGCCCCAACCACTGATGCTGAAGAAGCTGAAGTTGACCGCTTCTATGAAGACCTACAACACCTTCTAGAACTAGCACCAAAAAAAGATGTCCTTTTCATCATAGGGGATTGGAATGCTAAAGTAGGAAGTCAAGGAGTAATCGGAATAACAGGCAAGTTTGGCCTTGGAGTACAAAATGAAGCAGGGCAAAGGCTAATAGAGTTCTGTCAAGAGAACAAGCTAGTCATAGCAAACACTCTTTTCCAACAACACAAGAGACGACTCTACACATGGACATCACCAGATGGTCAATACCGAAACCAGATTGATTATATACTTTGCAGCCAAAGATGGAGAAGCTCTATACAGACAGCAAAAACAAGACCAGGAGCTGACTGTGGCTCAGATCATGAGCTTCTTACTGCAAAATTTAGGCTTAAATTGAAGAATGTAGGGAAAACCACTAGACCACTCAGGTATGACTTAGATCATATTCCTTGTGAGTACACAGTGAAGGTGATGAATAGATTTAGAGGATTAGATTTGGTAGACAGAGTGCCTGAAGAACTATGGACGGAGGTCCGTAACATTGTACAGGAGGCAGCAACTAAAACCATCCCAAAGAAAAAGAAATGCAAGAAAGCAAAATGGCTGTCTGATGAGGCTTTACAAATAGCTGTGGAAAGAAGGAATGCGAAAAGCAAGGGTGAAAGGGAAAGATATAAGCAACTGAATGCAGATTTCCAGAGAATAGCCAGGAGAGATAAGAAGGCCTTCTTAAATGAACAATGCAAAGAAATTGAGGAAAACAATAGAATGGGGAAGACTAGAGATCTCTTCAAGAAAATTGGAGATATGAAAGGAACGTTTAGTGCAAAGATGGGCATGATAAAGGACAAAAAGGCAGGGACCTAACAGAAGCAGAAGAGATTAAGAAGAGGTGGCAAGAATACACAGAAGAACTATACAAGAAAGATCTTAATGTCCCTGATGTCCACGCTGGTGTGATCACTGACCTTGAGCCAGACATCCTAGAGAGTGAAGTCAAGTGGGCCTTAGGAAGCATTGCTAACAACAAAGCTAGTGGAGATGACAGGATTCCAGCTGAGTTATTTAAAATACTAAAAGATGATGGTGTTAAAGTGCTGCACTCAATATGCCAGCAAGTTTGGAAAACGCAACAGTGGCCACGGGATTGGAAAAGGTCAGTTTACGTTCCAATTCCAAAGAAGGGCAACGCCAAAGAATGCTCAAACTATCACACAATTGCACTCATTTCACATGCTAGCAAGGTTATGCTCAAAATCCTACAAGCTAGGCTTCAGCAATATATGAACCGAGAACTACCGGATGTACAAGCTGGGTTTCGAAGAGGCAGAGGAACTAGAGATCAAATCGCCAACATTCGCTGGATCATGGAGAAAGCACGAGAGTTCCAGAAAAATATCTACTTCTGCTTCATTGACTATGCAAAAGCCTTTGATTGTGTGGATCACAACAAACTGTGGCAAATTCTTAAAGAGATGGGAATACCAGACCACCTTACCTGTCTCCTGAGAAATCTGTATGCGGGCCAAGAAGCAACAGTTAGAACCGGTCATGGAACAACCGATTGGTTCAAAATAGGGAAAGGTGTACGACAAGGCTGTATACTGTCACCCTGCTTATTTAACCTATATGCAGAGTACATCATGAGAAATGCCAGGCTGGAAGAATCACAAGCCGGAATTAAGATTGCAGGGAGAATCATCAACAACCTCAGATATGCGGACGATACCACCCTAATGGCAGAAAGTGAAGAAGAACTAAAGAGCCTCTTGATGAGGGTGAAAGAGGAGAGTGCAAAAGCTGGCTTGAAACTCAACATTAAAAAAACTAAGATCATGGCATCTGGACCCATCAATTCCTGGCAAATAGAAGGGGTAGAAATAGAAGCAGTAACAGACTTCATTTATTTGGGCTCCAAGATCACCGCAGACGGAGACTGCAGCCATGAAATTAAAAGACGCTTGCTCCTTGGGAGGAAAGCTATGGCAAGCCTAGATAGCATATTAAAAAGCAGAGACGTCACCTTGCCGACAAAGATCCGCATAGTCAAAGCTATGGTTTTTCCAGTAGTAATGTATGGCTGTGAGAGCTGGACCATAAAAAAGGCCGAGCGCCGAAGAATTGATGCCTTTGAACTGTGGTGCTGGAGAAGACTCTTAAGAGTTCCCTGGACTGCTAGGAGGTCAAACCAGTCAATCTTAAAGGAAATCAACCCTGATTGCTCATTGGAAGGATCGATAATGAAGCTCAAGCTCAGATATTTTGGCCACCTAATGCGAAGAGAGATCTCTTTGGAGAAGACCCTGATGCTGGGAAAGATTGAAGGCAAAAGGAGAAGAGGACGGCAGAGGATGAGATGGTTAGATAGCATCACTGAAGCAATGAGCATGAAACTGAGCAAACTCAGGGAGGCAGTGAAGGACAGGAAGGCCTGGCGCAATATGGTTCATGGGGTCACGAAGAGTCGGACACGACTTAACGACTAAACAACAACAACAACAAAAATAAGCTATTATCAATCCAGCATCAGTTGTTTGCAGATATTAACTGTTGCAAAACAAAACCTGGCAACATTATGTGAGACAGAAGTTCCCTTATCTGAAAGGAGACAGTTGACATAATATTCATCAACGAGACCTGGCAAAGGAGTTACTATGATCATTAAGAGAAACATATTTCAGGGTACATGATTCTCCTCTAAATTCAGAAGGTATACTCCTGGGAAATTCATATAAAATTAGGATGGAACAAATTTCTCAACATGGCCATGGGCTGAAATCTGGATAATCATTAGATGGGGCAGAGAGGGCCTAACTTTCAGCAATACATTTTTGGGTCCTTCTAAAAGCTGTACAGAAAAGAGAATCTGGAAGATAAAATTTTTTGAACTTCTGCTGCCTGGCCACGATGACACATTCCCCAAAGGTACAAGAGCGATAATTGCCTATCCCTAAAAAAAGCATTCAGCCAGATTGTTAAGCAGAACAATAAATTAATAGCCTTCAATCAGAAACCAACCAGCCAACAAAATGATGACTGGAGAAAAGCCGATGTGCTGATCTCATTTACAGAAATAGCTATGGAGAAGAGCAGCAATACATCAGCAGGGAGCTGTCACCAGCTAGACTGACAGCCAAAGGAAGGAGAGATAACAGCGAGACAGGAAACTGATTTGCAAAGGTGGTCTGTCCACTCAGAGTAGAAGAAATTGCTAGATGAAAATGTTCACGCCCCACAACAGCAGCCTTGGAGAACAGGGAAGAAAAATGGAGAAGGAAAGGGGCCCAGTCTTTGCATCACAGGCAGTAACACCAGCTTTCTCAGTTCAGGAGGAGCTGGTCTCTGATAACGGAACTGGCAGCCCTTGGATTTAGCTGTCTCTTCTCCCCTCCAAAACATTCCTCCATGCATCTGATTTCTCTCAAGCCGAGATTCTGATTGCCTCGGAGAACCACCAGAGCTGGCAATGATGTGTTGACCTGCCTGCCTCGCAGCTAGAGATGTAGCCCTGCCAAGGCGGCTATCCAAAGAGCCAGATCTGCCCTCCCCAGATCCATGCCTGAAGTCAGTCAAGGAGAGATTTAAAAAAAGAAAGAAATATAGGTTCAGTAACAAACAGTGTTTGTTTCAGGCCTTGTAATTAGCCTTCACATTGGTAAACAAGCAATGAGCATTCCAAGGGAAAGTGCCATCTGGGGAAGAAAAAATAAAGGGGGAAGGGTTGTTTAATAGGGGAACTAAATTCTCCTGTGCCCCTGATTCACAAGCAAACACAAGAAATTTGGAAGTGGTTACTGGAACATATGTGCATTTTCTTGTAAACGAAGACCCGGTCTCCAAATATAGACCAAAGAATTGGAAAGGCATTCTAGTAGGGGTACAGTTAATTGGCAAAGCCCTTTAGAGGGCAAGGATCTGGAATTGGCAATACTGGGCCCCATCAGTTTTTCCTGTAATCTGCGTTTGCATGGATTGTTTCATGCTCTGGCGGTTGCCTCCCACTGAAACAAAACTGCGCTGAATGTTTCCCAAGAACTCCTTAGGCAAAGAAGTGGAGCTACCTCAAGAGCTGAGAAGCATGCTTGAAGAATCAAAGCAAGTATGCACAAAAGTGAGTGAGTTACATCGGGTGTCAAGTCCCCAGTGCCTTTTCAATGCTCCGTCAGCCTCACGAGTCCAGCTAAAGCTGGAAAGATCACAAGAATTTTGATTTGGGGAGTGGGAAAACTCCCATTATGAAAACCAAGCCTCAGAAGTATTGCTGCACTTATCCACCCTTGATATCTCCCAATGGACTGACACAAAGAAACAGCAGAAGAAACTAAGTATAATTGTTCTGGAAAGAGATGATACAGCTTATCAGCCTCCTTTGAGAGTCGGGGTGGGGGCAAGAGCGCCTTGAAGTCAGGTGAGGTATCCAATGAAAACCATTCTTCTTTTCAGCAGCCTTTTCAGGTGGAACAAGGCAATGGCCTCTGCTGAATGCTTTTGCCACGTGCAGACAACAAAGAGTTGAAGGCAGGACTGGAGGCCATCAAAGGAGATGGGGTTTGAATGAACCACTTGATGACACTCAACTCTAACACGGTTATTTGCCTTTATTATTTTCATTGCGGGAATATAAAGTGTAGGATCAGCTGAAATGATGTGATGCCTTAACGTTGAAGCAGCTCTTTTTGTTCTCTGATTCAGTCCTTTTGAGCAATCATAGGAAAAGGAGGTTGGGAGTAGGGGACAGGCTCATCCAACAATTGCTTGGATATAAATAATGCATCCATGAATTTACTGTTTGACAATAATCAACACCTCCACACCTAATGTACGGTGGAAAAAAAATCAATGTTTCTTATTTGTTTCTCAACAGTATTGTGTTACCAAGTTGTGCACCACTGTTTTCCAGGGGCATTATTCTCAATTTTCAATGGTTGATTGGAAGAGAAAATGCAATATTCTTTGCTCTAAGATTTGGCATGGCTACACTGTGAAAAAAGTGCTATTCATTTGTTATTGTTGAACTGGTATTCATTCCAACCTGATGTTTGAGGAAATAAAGAAAACCGTTATGGTGCAACTTCATATAATACATGAAAAATACAACCCAGTTACAGGTGGTGAAGGAAAAGAGAGGCAAGAAAAACGACACAGATTAGAACTGGAAATCTGGCTGAAGACTAGTGGCAGTTACACCTGGGGTATCTGTGGAAGAATTGATCCAAAGTTACTGACTTCACAATAGCAAAAGAAAAGAGAAGAGTCTCCAACATTTGCTTGTAATGCAACTGTGGGAGCCAATGTGATACAGTGATTAAGGTGTAGAGAAGGGAGGAGCAAGTTCAAATCCACCCTCAACCGTGGAACACACTGGGTGAATTGGAGCTAGTTCTTCTGTCTCATCCCAACCTACCCCACATTTTCCTCAATTTTTGTAAGGAAGAATTTCAAGAAGAGAATCCTATTGAGCTCTTAGAGGAACATCTACCTGGGCATCAGGAGCAGCTTGCAATTAGGAATGAAGCATTCTGTCAAAGTTAGAAGACTTAAGGAGGGACTACAAACGAGAAAAATATGCTCAGTGAATTGGCAGTTCAGCTTAGTTTACAAACATATCTGGCAGTCCCTAGCTGACCTTGGCCAATCTTGAAAACAAAATGGGGCTTGAACTTGGCTAGCATTTAGATGGGAGACCACCAGGACATAAGAAGGTTGCAAAGCTGGAAAAAAAAAATTGGAAGAAGTGTATGGCAAACCACTCAGATATTTATGCCAAGAAATCTACATAGATGCATCCATGAAGTCATCAAGAGTTGACCTTGACTTCAGTGTCTTTACTTTACAAAGCTTATGAAAATATTGTTCTAGCTTCAGAACTGCTAGGTAATATGCACTCAAGGGTGATGACATGAAATTCAGGGCTTGCGGCACCACAGAACACAGGTTTGGAGTGAAGACAACATTTTTTTTAGGAAAGACGAATAGCTATAGAATAGAGAAACAACCCAGAAAATGACTCAAAGAAGAAACAACCAAAAACATATGGAAGCAGAACAAAAAACTGGAGAAATGAGAAGGAAGCTCCAAATTCTATATATAAGGATATTTCACGTTTCAAAAAAAGTTCTTCTTCCTACTAAGCACAGTGTAGGAAAGGATTTTATATTTAGCATTATGCAGATACAATCTCTTTTCACCTCTTTCACCAAACTCCTGGTCATGACATTTACAAATAGATTAAAGGCCCAGCCAAAGATGTGAGTTAGTTAGAACTAACTTGAATCTCGTGATTTCAGGGAATCTCTTCTAATTACCACTAAAGAAGGAGCTTCCCAAGGGCCTATTAAATACAGAATCTAAAATTAACCTAAACTGCATCACTTGGATTTGTTGCCTGCATAGATATAAGATAACCACATACAAATTGTTGGACCAAAGACCCATTTAGTCCAGCATCCTGGTTCCTGTCCGTGATATCAGATCAGGGGTGCAAAACTCTGCACAACCACTACATGTCAGTAAAGAGATACAGAAAACTGTAATTTTTTTCCTGCCATTCATTAGTCATCCAGATTTTTGCAACCTAGCTCTGATAGCCCTAGTTCCAATATTTGCCTCCAGATGCTTTTTGGAAGCCCCTAAGCAGGTCATGAAGTTAATGGTTTTTTTTTTTTTTACTGCACATAATTGGCATTAAAATGCAGGCTGCCTTTGATTCTGCAGACAGCAAATAAACTTCATGAGTACTGGCTACTGGCAGCTTTATTTTCCATTAATTTCTCCAATTTCCTTTCAAAGACCCCTTACTGTTGTCCAGAATACTTTTTATCCTTCCCTTTCAAAATCAAACCTTCAGCTCCTCAGAGCAGTTAGCGTAAGACACTAGAAGCATAATAATAACAATATGCAAAAAATAAAGAGACGGGCAGCAGATGAAATTTGAAAGCGAGAAATATAGCAGAGTAAGAATGCCAGGACAAGATGTAAGGTTACTCTTTTGGCAACTACTTATTTGCTTCTGAAAAAAAGATGGAGTTTTGTTTTAGCACTGATCAGATCTTTTCTTGTTCTGTTCTTGCCCTACAGATTTGCATAACCCAAAATTCCTCCCTCCCTCCATCTCTCTCCTTCTTTCCTCCCAGTTTACTACGAGGAATTCTGGAATTGGCAAGTGTATCTTATTAAAGTTTCATGATGTTTCAGCCATTCTTCTTATCCTCCCCCCACCCAACTGTTAATCTTAGTGAAGTGCACAAGCAATTATTAATTAAATATGCTATGAGTGTCAACGCTGTCCATACAAGCACATCAAGATCTACTTTTGCCTGGGGTCCTAGTGATGTGCACAGATCTTTGTGCACCATCACAAAAAAAAGCTTAGAAAGTTATGGCTAACTGGCTGTAAACTGCATGTGCTAAAGTACAGAAATTAACATAGGGGAATGGGGGATTCCTAAGATGTAAATGTTGTACTACAAATAAGCGTAGGTATTAAATTGGATCCCCAAATCCACAGAGAAATTTGGATGACAAATATCTGAAATTTCTCTAGCCTCTTGCAGCAGTTGTAGCTGTAGACATGCCTTGATCAGCCTCTTTCCACAACATGGAACAGGGTCAATGCAAGGCAGAGTGTTCGCATGTTGTGGGAACACTCCAAAGAGGCAATTGACCCAGTTAAACTCCTTTCAGCCCAACGTGCCACGGGAATACTCAGTTAAACCATTTTACCTTCTTAGTCCTCCATGAAAAAGATCTTGAGAAAAAGAACACTAGAAAACAAGCTTCTCCATTACAGAACTAGTAGCTGAACTCTGCAGCAGAGAATACACCTTTCAAACATGACTGGCTGCAGGGGCCAGCCACCCTAGTAATTCAGTGAAGCTTTGTCGGTATTTTCCTGCAGAGTCATCTACGGGATCCAATAATTTTGTCAAAAATAACCAAAGTGGTGTCACACTGTTTGCATTGCAAGTTCTGACCTGCTGGATGGGTATGCAATGTCAAGATGCACGTAGAAAAGAGGTGAAACTTGCACGGCAAACCGTGCTATGCTGCTTTCATCCCTTGACTCCCCCTGTGGCACCTCCATGGATGCCTCTGCTGTCTTAATATGTGCAGTTCCTCAAATTCTTGTCCAAGTCCCCACATTTGAAAACACATTCAAAATAGGTTTGTAACCCTAATAGCCTCCTCACAATAACAAAGATTTTTTTTTTTTAATCTGTTCCATCATGTCTGATTCTCAGAGACTGTCTAGACAAGTCCCTGTGGTTTTCTTGGCAAGGTTTTCCAGAAGTGGTTTACCCTGGCCTTCTTCTTCCTAGGGCTGAGAGAGAGGGACTGGCCCAAGGTCACCCAGCTGGATTCATGTCTAAGACCAGACTAGAACTCACGGTCTCCTGGTTTCTAGCCTGGTGCCTTCACCACTCCACCAACCTGTTCTCAATATGGCTAAATTAAACTAAAGAAATAAATAAATCTAAACAAAACAGTCCAACACCAAATATCAATAATAAAAAGATAATACGAAGTACGTGGGCACTCCTTTCAGTCTAGTCAGCCTTTTTACATTCCAAAGCAGTGATCTTTTTTTTTTTTTTAAACAACATTAGTCCATATTAACATCATTTTTTGCAGGGCAGGATTTTAAGTAAATAAGAAACAAAGCACTTTCCATTCTCTTCTCATGCACCCAGGGCATTCTATCTATCCTAATAATGAGGCAAGGAGGTCGAGATAAACCGACTGAAGGCATCTTAGGTAAACAGGGGAATGTAGTATCTGATAGCATGGCATTATCCTTGGAGCATACAAGCCATCCCGCTGAGTTATTAATACATGAACTTTGCCACCACCGTCCCACGCTGCCTGCTGATTTTCATACCATGTTGCATAATTAATCTGTCAACATTCTGTGATGAGGTATAAATATTAATAACACAAACACAGAGTTGGCTGTTCCTTTTAAAATAAAATTAAAAAAAAAACGTGCAAAGATAAATTACACACTTAATTTTAACTGCCTTTGAGGGGTGTAATTTCCCTTTCCTCTATTCTTTTTTATTATGTAAACAAAGTTTTAAAAAAAAAAGAAGAAGAAGAAGAAGAGGAGGAGAAAACAGTTGCCTTCTTTTACCTGTGTTTATTTCTGCCCCCCTCCCCTTTCTCATTTAAGCTCTGCATCTTTTTTTTTTCCCCACACAAAATAGAGGTAACATCTGCTGAAGTCTATAGGTGTATTACTGCAGCGAGTGGTGAAGAAATTAAGAATCAAGGAGATGAATCAGTGTGTAAAAATGAGTTCCCTTGCTTTTTATGATCCCTCCCTTCGCTGCTGTTTCTGAAAGCTACAGATAGGCCATGCTTTGAATGAAATTGGTAAGAATTGGGACCTGAGTTAACAGTTCATTAAGATTACATTGACTCCTCCTCTCCAAAACAGTGTGATTTGATCAACTGCATATCAAATTATATTCTTAAACTCTCTCACAGCCAAAGAATTGGATGTGATGTGCACAGGACCTGTACAGAACCAAACTCAGTCTTGTACTTGAATGCTAGACTAGCTGGGTAGCCATAAGCCACCAGGAAATTCATACAGGAAAAGAGCAGGCAGATGGGGGGAAAAAAGAGGTTGCATTTCCCCCTTCTTTGTACTAAGAGTCAAGGCTTACAGAAACATTGAACTGCCTGAAGCAAAGAAGATACTTTACTTCCCATTTCCATCTAAAAAAGTCAGCCAACTAATTTCGGTAGCGAGTTGTGTAAGAAGTTCAACCAATCAATCAAATGCTTAATATAAAAGTGGGTGGGCAGCAGAATAGCTATTTAACGCAATTGATGCTACAGTACTCTTTACCCTACATGAAGAGAGCAGGGTATTTTAGGAAATGCAAAACAGGCAGTAGGACACAACCCCTCTGGTTGTGGTTATTCAACACAACCTGCTAACTGAATGAACTTATTTTCCAGGTTCTTTGTACTGTCCCTTGAATGATAAAATTAACTGAATGGGATGAGCTTGTACAGCACCGCCATGACTAATTATTAATAGTATGTCCTCTTCTTGGGAAAATGCATGTCGAGGTACATACCAGGTATGTCCCCTGCCTGCCTTCCAAATCTGGTTTTAGAACCTTTTCCTTACACCATTAGAACATCTGAAAATAACAGAATTATATGGGGGTTGGGAGGAGGCAGAACATAAGTTTCCACTGCATGTTGATAATATGGTTTGTAGCTAATCTTAGTTCATTAGTACATGAGTTAGTATCTTGTCTGGTTTCTCTATAAATTGGAGACATGATGCTCCTTGGTCAGGCTATAATTTTGGTAAATATAAGGGTTATAGTTTTAGGTTGTCTTCCAACTCCTTTGTTTATCTTGGTAGAAAAGTTCCCAAGAAACTTTTTCAACTGTTAAAGTCAAACATATCCCATGTTGTGATTCAAACGAAGGCAGATATAGACAGATGGTCTAGAATTCCTTTGAGTATCTGAGATATGATAAATGTGATTAAGATGAATTTAACTCCAAGGTTGTTTTATATTTTCAGAGGTCTTCCTGCGTTTATATCATCATATTATTTTAAACTGATTTACAGGTTATTGGATACACTTTTCTGGCAAGAATATCCTGTGAATTTTTTTTCTTGCAGAAATTACAGTTACCTATTAGGAGAGGTGAATCTGACTTTCTACACCAGTGTTTCTCAACCTTAGCAACTTTCAGATATGTGGACTTCAACTCCCAGAATTCCCCAGCCAGCATGGGTTGCCATGGTTGAGAAAGTTGTCGAGGTTGAGAAACACTGTTCTACACTTTCAGGCTTGTAGTTGGACAAAGATATCCTATTTTTGCTCACTGGCTGAAATAAGGAATTGCAAAATCCCATTCCTCCTTGACCTCTACTTTTATTTAACCCCAGTAAAATATTGGCAAGAATTGGAATCACAGTTTGTTTAGAGCTCAGTTTACATATCTGCACAATGACTCAAGATATATGTAGAAAATACAAGGTTGAAGATATAATTTTGATGCTTTTACAGATGAAAAGCTTACATTATGAGATAACTTCAGTTTAAAAATAGCAGGTAATTTTTTTTTTTTGCAGCTGGTAAATTGGGCCTTTCACAATATTATTACTTGGATCAACTCAGTTCTGAGGGAGTCATTTTTAAAGCTTTAAATCCACTGCAGAAGCTTTCTTTTTAAGGGAAACAAATTGGCTAATTTGAGAATACTTCTTGGCAGTTTTTTCAACTCAATATTTGTTATTTGACCCTTTGGTTGAGTTGCTACTACTGTTGCTGAAGTTCCATAGTGATCAGAAGTTAGTAAGTCTTTTGTACAGGATATTGAACAAAATTGATGAAATGAATGTTAACTATTGATATGGCATCTGGCATTATAGGTTTGAGTGTCCTATCTTGGTAGACCAGTAAAGGATGTATTTAATAACCATAGGAAATTAGTTTCCTATGATCTTAAAATAATAAAAGATGCTTAATATATATTGGATACTTTAATAAGGGTGGGTTGCAGTCACCAAGCTGTTGGAGAAGCAATTTAGGAGTTGGCACATTAACTAATATGTTTTGGACTGTTCCTATTATTACTACAGTTTGGATTGAAATCAAAATTATTGTAAATTTTACTCTGGGTTACTACATCATAAAGATGCATATATTCTTGGTTATAACCTTAGCATTTGGAATCTGTCAAGATGTCAGGACTTGTGACTTTTTCAGGGAAGGGAGCTGGTTAAAAGAATTATTATAATAGCAGAAATCCATACCTGATTAGCAGCAATGGATTGTTGATATAGACTGTTTGTCAATACTTGAATTAGGCCAAGGAAAAAGTCTTTGGGACTTGTTTTATTTCTATGATAATTTCTCAGGATTTTTTCTCTGTTTACTTTTTATTATCATGATTATAATTATTGAAGTTGCACTATATATTGTCAATATTATTCTCAATATTATTGCTTTTTTTCTTTCTTTGAATGAGTTCAGTGTTTAGCATGTTGGCTAAATGCTACTGCTTGATCTTTAACTAATCCAGGTGTTTCGTACAAATACAGTTTCTATTGTTCAATGTTTTGCTGCTGCCTGAAATCTTGTTTCTCCCTGACTAATGGAAACATTTTTGTTTCTTAGGATAGAAACCAAATGGGGTGCTCTAAGAGGAAAGCAACTTTTCTACACCCAGGATAGAAATCAATAAATCCTGCCACCCGAGCACCATAGCTAGTTAGCGTGCCTGGTTGCTTATGTCTATATGCACGTATGTATTTTGCAAGCTAGAGATTTTGGCTCAATATTTTCAAGATTGATCATTTTAAACTGACACTAGGAGATGTAAAAGAGAACCTTTTTCTATTATTTCAGCATATAGCAGAGCTTTATTTGGAACCTCCCTCCAAGAAATAGTCGGTAAAAATGGGACAGAGCCTTCTGAGTGGTGGCTCTGTTTTCCTGAGAAACAGGATCCAATCCTTACTACTGCCTTCAATCAGATGAAGACATGACCCGTGTTGTTGCTTTTTCTGATCATCAGGTTTTTACTTGAATTACATTATATTAATATTGCTTTTACTATTGGAATCATTCTTCGATGCTACCTGCATTATTCCATTGTGTAGTTCATTTTAGATTGGTTTTATTATGATTGCCAGCCATCCTGGAGGCCCCATTTTTGAAACAGAAGAGTGAGACACATAATTGTTCATCTATTAAATGAATGAATAAATGAATGAAACACCTTCTTGGAACATGCAATTTGCCCCTCACTAGAAATTAATATCTGTAACCAGCTCTCGCAAAGTTGGCAGGCAATTGATCTGCAGGGAGGAGAAAAACCAAGCTAGCTGAAGATCATGTGCAAATATTAAAAGTGCAGGAGTTCTTTCTTTCTTAACACCTCATTCTCTTCAATAGCCTTCTCTCTTTTTAATAACAATTGAATACAATTATATTTTCAAAAGAAACCAAAGGGGTCCTTTTATTTTTATTTATTTTGCTGAAGCATAGCAGTCAATTACTTTTCAACAGCATTAGGGTTTTTTTTTTAAAATATTATTATTCGCCATTACTGTTGCCGTTGTTGATTTTAAAGAGGTAGGGTTGGGAATCAGAATTTATATGGCGTGGGGGAAGTAGTATTTTTTTTAAAAAAATTCAAGAGTAGAAAGATGGTATTATATAGAAAAACTCTGATTCTATCCCCTCCAAACCTGGAAATGAACAAACCAAGAAATAAATGTATTTCCATGAAGGTTAATCAAAAGTCACCAATATGATTTTAATGCTTTTCGTTCTGGAAAAGAGATGTAGCAAGAAGAAAGCAGAATGATGGTGCAAACTTCACTCTTAAGAGTGTCATTGTCTTCTCATCTCCCCTGTGCTTGCATGTCTCATGTACTGCTATAACCAGGGGGCAGAAACCAAAATGGAAGCATTTGTTGAAATAAAAGTACCAGGCAACCAGGAATAACTGTTGCATTAATGATATAGGAATACCAAAACAAAAAGAAAGGAAGCAAAGTAAATATATTGCCATGTCTGAAAACCATCATGCTTCCTGAAAGAACTGGGATTTGTACATACACCCTCCCATAAACTTTGCAGAGGCTTACAACTGTATACTGTTACATGGTACATTCCAGATGTGTTGGGCCAACTCCCCAATCACTAATCAGCAGTCACCCTGATTCTGTTCAACTGTTAAGAACATTACCGAAAAAAGGTAGTTGATGTGAAGGCTCACCTAGTCCACCATCTAGGTTACAGAGGCCAACCAGATGTGTTGTGCCCAAATAAAACATGAACACAATAGCATTTTCTAATGCATGCCCTTCTGCAGCTGACAGCCAATAGTACATTGACAGTAATGTATAGCAATTATGGCCAGTCCTAACCACCTTGTATTCCATAAATTGTAATACATATATAAATAAATAAAATACATAAATCCAGTATAGTTTCTTTTGTCTTGAATTTCCTTCAAATGGGACCACAAAAGGTCTTGTATAAAGGTCTCATGAAACAGGCAGTTTTATTTTTAATTATTTTCCTAATTGTCTCCAACGTGGGACATGCTGGTTTCAGAAAGGTTGCTAACTTTTGACAGGCAACTTTAACAGTTATTTTTTTCTTTCCTATGGTTCTTTGATTTTTAAAGTGGATTTGGAACTTAGCAGTTATTCCAATAAAAGACTGTTGAGTGCAAACCAAGACATACTAGTCTCCCCTTGGAAAGGGAAGGGAGAATCCTGACCAGTCAAAATCATATGCTCAGGTATCTACTTGTATGTAATTACTGAGAATGGATTTAGGGCAATATATGAGACAACAATTATATGGATATAATCTCAAACAGCCCAAATCCATTTTTAGATCATAGAAACCCATCAGATCTGAACTGAGAATGTGGCAGACAGCAAGGTGTGCAGCAGTGTTTCTCTCTGGCTTTGAAGTTGGAAGCTCAATTTTGGTCTCCCTACTGTTTTAGACAGCCTGTAGTCTGCAAGGGACATTAATCTACTGCTGATGTTCCTTCCTGCTTGATCTTCATGCTGAGACAATAACAGCTACTTCCGTATTCTCTTGCATCCAGTGAAAGAGTATAGGAGGGGCCCTTTTTGAAAAGTTGCCACCACATTTGGAGTCCAGGGTAAGTATTTGAGAACTATCAAAGGAAGTTAAAATGGTTTATCAGATGTGGATATGAGTGCAGGTGTGTGCTTACTGGAGCTACCAGTTCTGGCTACCTTTTGGTCAATGGATTGTGAACCATATCCAAGATAAAGCAAGGTTCAAGCAGGTGGGTAAACTAGTGCCAAATTTTTATTCATCCACACCAAAGAGATTGCCAATAACAGATGCCAAATGGACATTCTGATGTTAATGAATATGAGTGAGTCTGCACTGGCTGTGAATTTGGAGATAATCCTGTATCTATTCCCAATTCCTTAGATCATCTTGAATTGCACAGCTCCAAAGCTGGGTTCTTACAGCACACTAGAAGAAGCTAACATAGGGTTGTGTAGATGATGGCCCAGCATACTGTCAGAATCCTGCTACTGACTTAACATACTGTATGAGCCAGCCCATCATGTTAAGCCTTAATAGAGGAATCCTCTTTCAATTTCTTATTGTCTGAAGGGATAATAATATCTTACCTGTGATCAGTAGTCCTAATACCCAAATGCCTCAAGAGATAGTACAGCATAGAGAGATGCTGCCAGTCAATCTTGGCATCCAGTACATAGGTTAATTTTTACTGAACTTCTGTGATTTGAATCCCAAGCTGAAACTCTTTATGAGTTTCTGAGATTCTTGATGCTGATGAGCATTTTCCATGTGGTGTAGTGGTTAAGGTGTTGGAGGGTTCTAGCCAACCCTCAGCCACAGAAGCTCAGTGGGTGTCTTTAGATCATTCTCTGTCTCTCAGCCCACCCTACTCCACAGTTGAGAAAAAAACAGTGCTATTCAGGAAAGCCAGGAGATAAAGCTAATACAGGTAGTCCTCGCTTAACGACCAAATTGGGACCAGAATTTCGATCGTTGAGTGAAATGGTCGTTAACTGAGATGCCCACATGACTGCTTCACTCAAGGACCACAATCCGGGCACTCCTGGTTGTGGTCAGTAAGCAATCTCCTGGGTTGTTAAGTGGCAGAGCAAATGGCCTGCCTGCTGAAGGATTTCAGCTCTGTGAGGGGCTGAAATCCTCCCAGCAGGCAGCCCTTTCACTCTCAATGTTCCTGCAGCCCACTGAAGGGTTTCCCTTCTCCTCTGTGCATGGCAGGGAAGTCCTTCATGGGGCTGGAGGAATGGAGCTCAAATCTTCAGGATCTGAGCTCCCTTCCTGCAGATCGCAGGAGGACTTCAGCTCCCCACCATCCCCTCCGCTTGCAACCTTCCCTGCTGGCTTCCCCATTGACTTTCTGGTGAAGCTGGCAGAGAAGATTGCAAATGGTGATCCCATGATTGTGGGGTGCTTGACAGCCAGTCGTAAATGTGAGCCGGTTGCCAAGTGCCCGAAATGTGGCCAAGTGACTGCAAGTGGGGAGGGGGCAGCACCACAACTTTTTATGACAGCCAGAAGTGCTTTAGGACGAGGCCATCCTAACTTTGAACCATCGTTAAATGAATGGTCATTAAGCGAGGACTACCTGTAAATAAATTTTCCTTGCCATAACCAAATGGTAAAGCAGTAGTTAAACATGCCTGCTACAGTAAGAAGTGGTGGTGGTGAATTCTTGGAAGGCTGTGTAACTCAAATGAAGCAAGGAAAGGAAAACTCTTCATCAGCACTCCTGTTATTCTGTTTTGCAAAATAGTGAAACAAAACAGATACCTCAAATTAAAAGATTTGCTTAACAGCCTGATTCACGCACTGCAAATAGATAAAGCCAGCTCTAAGAACCCGTGTTAGTTCTTAACCATGCTGAATCTCCCTCCCCATCCATCCGCGAGCAAGGATGCGTTTGGCTTCAATATTCTGTGCCTCCTGATATTCCATGCCTGCTGCTTCCTATCTGGGCTGAAAGGCATCCTTCCTTCCCCCCTTTTCCCTCCTCTCTGCAAAGAGCGTCTGAATGCTTAAAATAAACAAGGGGGAAGCTGGTAAACAAAGGGAAGGGCGAGAAGAACAACTCACCTACAGAGCACAGGCAATTACCCCATTCACCCGGTTGAGTTCACAAAATTAATTAGCACCAAACGCCATTGGGCCATATTATTTCTGGGTAATGAGCAGAAGTTGCCATGCTTCGGAAGACCGCAGCAGAGACTTGGGGATGCTCTGCAGACGGCCACATTCTCCTTTCCGCCACCAGAGGGCTTCGAGCTTGCGCCACCGCAGCCCAGGCCCCACTTCTGGTCTAGGAGTCTGGCGCTGTGAAGCAGACGGATCAGGCAACGCGTTTCTCGTAATTGTGCGCTGGCTAATATTTAGGAAGTCTGTAGGGCTGGGCGGCGGCTTGTGCTGCATGAACTGTGGCACCGAAGAAGCCAGTCTGTTGTTCAGCTTAAGAGGGGCTGGTCTCTTTGGGAGCAGACACTCTTCTGAGGAATCAGCACAGGAGGGGATACAAGGTGCCAGGGATGATCCTCTGAATTTACTTTGAATTCCCCTTCAGAGGAAATCTGATGTGAAGGTAGAAATGCGCAGAGCTATTCCTCCCCCCCTCCCCAGACAACAAACCTCGTTCCTCTGCTCAGCTTTTTTTGAGTTCCTTGTATGCTTCTTCAGATATTATGCGCATATTTCTCTTCCTATTGCCTTTTTTTCTGGAGGGGTGGGTGGGGAGAACCTTACCTTTAATATAAAGGCTTGCAAAGAGCGCGAGCAGGAAGTGCTGGGCCTGCTTTCTAATGTGTCGTTAAACATGCAGTGCAAAGAAACACTTCTTTTCTATAATGCATCCTTTTCTCCTATGCAGCATGGTTCTTGTTTCTCATGCAGATTTAACAAATTCATCAATGCAGTCACAAACATGTGACTGTCACCTTCTCTTCCGAGATCAGCCTAAGGAGGTTTGGGCTACAGGCAGTTTTCCAGATGTGAAAGCAAGGTGGCGCCACTGAGCGATGCAAATCTATAGTTAGTCTAAGGAGCAGAAGCTTCCTCACCCCAAAAAGCTTAGGGCTCAAAGAAAGAAAGAAAGAAAAAGATCGAGATCATCAGCAGAGAAGACCAAGAGGCATTCAATTCTCACGTGATGGGATATCACTTACACAAGGCTGCAACGCTGAGTCAAGATCTCTCTTCCTGCACCCTGCCTGGATTACAGCTAAGTTGAAAAGCCTTGACAGGTTCTGCCCTCTTCTCAGAGTGAGGTCTTGCAGTTCTTCCTCCATCTTTCAAGAAAATAGTTCCCTAATCCTTTGCAAAGAAGCCAGAGTGAGCTATATTAGGGGATGATATATTCATAATACAGTCCTGCTGTTTCTGTGAGATCGCTCGCAATGCAATTCATTTCTAAGCTGATGCTTTTATGAAAAACTGACAATCCCTGTTCTTTAGAACTGGTCTGAATACCACTCATTCCTCCGACTCCAATTTCTGGAGAGCTCTTTGTCCCTTGCACAAGCAGGGACAAATTTTTAGCAGTGGGGGGGCCACTTCTAGGCATGAGGGGGAGGGTAATGGGAAGATACATATCCACGCAAGAATGCCAACAAAGGGAATGATCCTTTGCTCCAGGAATAGTGCCACGCTGATGAGGACAGCCAAGACACTAGGGGCACGTTCTTAAGATCTCTCCTGCTCTCTTCAAGATGAACTCCATCCCAAAAGTTTAATGAATTAACTTGACTTTGTTCCCCACCATACTCCACATAAATGTTGCTAGCCCACTGAGGTTATTTTAGGAGAGAGACTTTTCACAATTATATGTAATTCATAGATTAACATACGCTGTGAACGTTAAATATGCTCATTTGATATTAACTCAGTTAAAATCAGTAGGAGTTGCTCAACCTGAAGTATTTTCAAGATGGGATCGTGAAATGCACTTTTATTTCTATGTCAGTAATCTAATGTGCACGACAATACTTCCTTTCCCACAAATGAACATTTCCCTTCCTTTTCTTTCTCCCTCTGCTCATATTATTTTTCCTTGAGAATTGTCACTGTGTCGTAGCGGTTATCTTCAAGTAAGTACTTTCTCTGAAATACCTTTTACTCTTTTCATTTCCTCCCTATTTCTCCTTGTCTTACTCCTTTGGATTCCCACCCAATCTTGCAAATTCCCATAACATGGCGCCTTTCTAAGAAATAGAGGAATGAACAAAAACTATCATTAATGAAAGTAAATAACTTTCATTAGCTATTGTGAAAGCTCCAAGTACTGCACAATTAAAGTGATAACACAAAAGTTAAAACATAAAAAAAATGTGGGATTAAAGAAAGTCATCCGGGAGAAAAAAGAAAAAGAAAAAAAGCTGAAGGTAACAATACCTGAAAATTAAAAGTGTTTTAAGCAATATTAATTACTCCCCAGCTGCTCAGCTGATAAATCACAAGATACAGGCAGTTTATTCTAGAGTCTGTTTCAAGAAATGGAGAAACAGGAAAAAAGCTAGGATTTAACCTTCTGTTGCAATTCTGCACAATCTGAAGCCTTACAACCACACCACACCCAGAATCTGATGCCAAACTGAAATGTTTGGTTTGATATCAGAAGGGTTTTTAACATATGGGGAATAATCATATTAAAGTTAAATTACAACTAAATCAAAATTAGCTTTTGGCTCACTCCTTGCCCTTCATTTAAAGATCATGTGCAATGCTTTCTTTGGAAAAAGAAATGCTCCCTTTTGCTCTGTGTGTTTAATTGTAGACTTATTGCAGCCTGACATTAATCAGTAAATAAGATGACATCTCTTTTCATTTCATATATGGAATTCAGCTGGCTTGTGCTCTAGCAATGGGATTAGTTCTTCCCCTTGATCTCAGCACAGCTGGCCACTTTAGGGACGATAGGACAAGGCGAGTGGAATATGCGCCTTTCTCAAGGAGGTCCACGTGGAAGTAATAAAGTCAACATTGTGGCCACAACTGATGGCTGGACTTTTGAGTGAGGATATGCTTATATGGCTAACATGTACCTACACGTGAAAGTACTGCCTGGAAGCATAAATCCTTATGCAGTTTTCTTTAGATTACCCATGGACACTGTAATTGTGGCAAAAATGGAAACGGGAAAAAAATAAATAAATAACCACAATCTGCCAAAATCAAGAACTTCGGATGTCACATCCCCACCATCTCTTTTTGCTAACCCACCATCAAGACTGACATGTTCTATATTGAATTATGATCATCTCCATATACGACTTGAAATCATCAAAAAGTATCTTGGAATAGGATGGCTGGTGTGGGTCTTCCGGGCCGTGTGGCCGTGTTCTTGAAGTTTTGTTTCCTAACGTTTCGCCAGCACCTGTGACCGGCATCTTCAGAGTGGAGGAGCACAGACAGGAGCAGTGAGGGGCACAGAGAGAACTGCTCCTGTCTGTGCTCCTGCACTCTGAAGATGCCGGTCACAGGTGCTGGCGAAACGTTAGGAAACAAAACTTCCAGAACACGGCCACACAGCCTTGAAGACCCACACCAGCCATCGTATGCCGGCCGTGAAAGCCTTCGACAATACATTGTATCTTGGAATACTTCATAAAGAGAGGTATACATTAAAAAAGAAATAGATAAGGACTACTGGCTGAATCCAGACCAAACTGACTTCCAACTGAAACCAAAAGGATTTAAGTCAAAATACCAGGCGTGAGTTCCACAAACATAGTCTGCATTCAAAATCATGTATACGTGTATATATACACAAACACACAAATTATTTTACTTTGTTATTTTTATTCTGGTTTAGCAAACATAAAATAAAATAAATAAAAGAACAATAAAAGAACAATAAATCTAAGATAGCCTACAGGTTTTTTTATGCCCAACACAAATCAAGACAATAAAACAAGATAAATGATACAAAATCAAGGGAATCAGTTTGGTCTTCTGACTGTGAGCAACAGAAAGCTGAAAGTTTGCACTTAAAAAGCCAGAAAACAAAGCTGCCAGGGAAAAGGGAGGCCTGCCTAAAAATCAATAGGGAATCCAATTTGTAACAACAATGAATTCCTTAAATAAGATTTTATGGGACTTCATAACCCATCAAAAACATGGAACAAAGTGAATAAGGCTATTTAGTGGCTCATACCAGGGCAATATTACTGAACTTCAGCAAGTAAAATGTAGTGGCCAACCCACTCACTAAGGTCCTGATAAACTTTGTAAATGGGTTTGAGTAGTAATGATGGGGGGGGGGGGGAGGCAAAAATATATTAATAGAAAAAAATGGTTAAACATAATACAGAATATATTACAGATATTCCTAGAGCAGCAAAAGAATGTTTTCCTTATAATTGTTTTAGTTGTTTTTGGTTTTTTGGTTTTTTTAATGGTTGTATAGGATATGGGACTTAACAGTTTAATGACATTCATTTAGATTCATTGGGTGGATAAGGTAAATATCACATAGAAGTTCTACCAGCTTCATTGGTGGTGATGGTACACAATGACTGCCTTACTGTTCTCATAAAAAGACTGATACATGTTGATCAGATTACTGCATTAACGATCTTTCTCCTACAATGAAATTAAAGTTGATGCAACAAATCAAGCTACCTCTAGAAAAAAGATAAAAGTTTAAAAGCAAACAATAAAATCACTGCAAAACATTACAGAAAGAAAACATTGGACGTAATTTAAAATACCTATTTAAAGAGCTGTACCTTGACACCTTTTTTCAAAAGCAAGAGACTGGACGATGGTGGTGAAGAGCATTCTAAAAATTGGGAGTGACACAGGCAAACGCCTTTCACACATGCCCAATAAATGGGATGTGGCATTTTCACCAAAGGGGTATTTTTGCAAACATCAGAAAGTTTTCTGTCTACTCTTGCAGACCAGCAGACAGGCAGGCTCCAGCAGGTGGAGAGTCTGAAATTTATGAACCCAACCCTGTGGCTGGTGATCTGGAAAGGGGCAAGGGAATCGTTTTTCTGGATAGGAGAACTGATCCTAGAAAAAAGCTGGTGAATAGATCTTTTGCTATACAGTGTATGTTTCCACTATGAACGTGGCTATGGGTGAGCCATGTTTGACAAAGTAAAAAACAAACAAAAACAAATTTCAATTCTCTGAATCTGAAGGGCTTTCCATCTTTTAAAAAAGCTCAGGATTGAAGGCCATCAACATCTCACAACTCAAATTCCACGAGGCAGTTGATAGACAAAATATGCCTTCTAGAAAGTCACTTTACCACCCTGGCTGGTGCAAACCAGCAGAGCTTTAGAAGTGGTTAATTGCCTGCTGTTCCCACCCCATCGATTTAAAATTGCTTTGGAGTTATCTAAGGTCAAATCCCTGGTAAATGCATTTATACATCATTGGCTTTTGTTCAAAATAATTTGGAATTGTATGTTGTGTAATAAAATGGGATTGCATGCATTATTATTTTCTAAAGAAATTGCAGTAGCTATTTGAAATCTTTTTAAAAATAAATAGTAATGCATTTATAGCAGGAAATAAAATGAATAAATGTATAATAAAAATAACATTAAAAAGGGATTGACACAATCTGTGATGAGATTAGTCGGGACGTAATCACTGCCAGAAAATTGCAAGTCGTGGCAATGAAAATACAAATGTAGGCACCCTCTATGCAACCAAATAAGGCCCACCTCCCAAATAAAAAACAAACAAATGGTCAGTTTGATTGAGCAGTTTTTGCCCGCCATCTTTATTGTTTTTCTACTGTTTTTATGTATGTGATTTTATGCTTGTTTGCTGCCCGGAGTGGATTGCAAGATAGCGGCCATATACATTTTCTCAATCAATCAATCAATCAATCAATGAGTAGGGTGGATGAAGTACAATTTCAAATGTAAACAGGAACCTCAAGTGGAACACCAGGAGGCTTCCCTCTCAGTGCCAGTTATGTGGATACAAGAAGAGTCTTTGGGGATCTTTTTCAAACCCAGAGATCAGGTGGGTCAGATTAGACACTGGAGCAGATTCTCCTCATGTCCAAAACAAGCATTCTTCAATGTAAGGAAGATGAAACATCATTTCCGTTCAAATGAAGTTCTGTGATTTTTCAAAAAATCATTCTTTTGGCCTCTGAAAAGTCTACTTAAATGCTTCTATTTATATCAAGAAGAGACGGTCCTAGTAATGTCTTATCTCGAAGTGTTTGCATGTACATTTCTAACACACTCAGTCTTCATCTCTGCCTTCAGAATCCTCTCTTCAAGAGGTAGTTATCTAAGATACTGGCACCATTTCCTTCCGTGGAAGGAGATAATATGTATTATTTGCCAAAGTAAATTTGACATTAATTAGCAGGATTCTCACTGGCAGAGACTCCTACTGAGAAGCAGATGCGTCACCGTCTCTCAGCTACTTCTCTTCCTGCTGTGAAAAACCCTGGAAAAGCTGGATTTTTGGTGACTGCTTCACTCTCATCATGGTTGTGTGAAAACTGACTATCACTTCACTATTGAAAGTAGATCTTGAAACCTCTGTCCACACTGTAAATGGAGTTTATTTAAAAGGAAACAAAGCTATTTCCACAGCTGTCAGGTCACTTTGGGGAGTTCTGATGGGTGTTCAAAGGTGTCACCCTTCCAATTGAGCACTGCAGAACTCCTTAAGACTTAAATGATCTACAAACAAATACTCTCTTTTAGGTTCTCTCAGCAAGAACTGGAACTAAGTGAATGGTTCATCTACAGATAGCTGTCAGTCCTTCTGCCTCACACACATACACATGCATGCAAATATATCCCAGAACTGCCAAGTGACTATTTTAGAAGGCTGCTAACAATCTTACAAATGTAAAGAAAAGTTTGAAACTTCTCTGTCATAATATGCATGACATAAAAGCCACCTCACTATCTCTAGTATAGGAATATGAAAATCAAAGAAAAAAATAAGGTTACAAAATCACTCATCACAAAGGAAAGAGTTCTTCCATTGACCACCACCCAATTACAATAACTACAATAACAATTACTATTGGAATTACAATAACCAGAATGGCTTATGGGTTTCACTAAACAGGGGAAGGCAAGTGTTCTAATTTAGAATAATTCTCAATGCAGAATCTGAGTATTATTTAGGGCAGCACAAATTCTTCAAAGAGATAATTGCCCAGAAGACCCTTGAGAGAGTCCAACTGAAGGTGAAACACCATGTCTTTGATTTATATCTCTAGAAAGATCTCAGAGATCAGAAAATTCTGTATCACTCTGATTTACTTCATTTATTCTTTTCAGCAGCTTCTATTTCACCAATATCCTGTGCCCAAAGCACAGAAGACCTTTTGCTTCTAGCTTTTTAAGGAGCTGCAGCTGCTTCAACAATTCTGTGGAACAGATCTTTGTCCATGACCAAAGTTTCTTGCTGAAAGATCTGTACAGCCCCAAATTTTGCCCTAGACTGGAATGCAAGCCCCAACCCATATTTTGTCTATTCCATCCAATATCTGTAAAGACCTGAAGGACCTCCTCATGCCCTTCTTGCAGAATAGACTGCTCCATACTCTTGAAGTAGACCCCTAACCTTCATGGAAAGAGGATCACGTGCCAAAGGGTATCAAGTGCACATGAGGTCTTCTTGCCAGAGTGTGGCTTGTAATGGGCCCCTGATAATTGTGGTTCCCTGTTATCACAAGACAGCTCTCCAGCTAGTCGCCTTTGACTTTATTTATGATCCAAGGATGACAGATTTCCTGTTTTTGCTTCTTACAGTAGGTGACCTTGGCATACTCACACATTGTTTTTATTTATTGGATTCAGCTATACTACCCCTAATCATGTCTCATCATCACTTTGTACTCAAAATCCACATTCCGTATAAGAGTAGAAACAGTGTCTCAACTTCCAAGTTCAAAAGGAGTTAAGGACCCTAATAAGGGCACCACCTTGGCTCCCAGTGAGCTGATTATGAAAGCTGAGTCAGCTGGGGCACTGGTTCAGATATGCCTGTATCCAAGCAGGTTTCTGTCTTCTGTGGGCCACTGGAGAGAGACTTGGGCTGAAGCATAAAAATGAGGCAAAGATGTCAGGGAAAGAAGCAAACACCACAATACACAGAAGACGTAGAAAAATATAGATAACGTGACATCCAGAATGAAGAGCAAAGCTTTCTGAGACATCTGCACGTGTCACTTTAATGACAGTGAGTGAATGGCAACCACAGGTTGCTTCCTTGCCTGTCACCTGTGTTTGTCTCTGTTTCCTGGAATTTTCATTATTCATGATTTGTATGGCATGAAGGCAGCAGTACAGGGGTACCTTTTAATCCCATCCTCATCCCCCTTCATCATGTTTCCGATGAGCATGATGAAGCCAGCCTTGTTGACAAGAGGCACACTTTTGGAAGATAAAGTCCCATTTATACCAGGCAAGTGCAGCGAAAGTAGATTGTTGAGAGAAGGGGAGGTTTTTACATGCCGTTCCATGTAAAGGATCAACTTAAAATCAAGAACCTAGCAAATTATACCTGTTCGCCTCCCCCTTCCACCCCGCAGGTACAGTCCAAATAGTGGGCAGGCTGCAGAGAGAGAAAACAAGCTGAATCACTTATATTTGCTGTTTGGGTTAACAGCCTTGTACCCTTTTTCATGATCACCAGGTCTTTTGTTTTCTTTTGGGCTATTTGCAAATATCAGCGCTAGAAATGAAGATTAATTGTGGATAGGAATTAATCAGAAAGGTGCATTAAGTAGAATATGCTTTATATTATTATTTTTTTCTCTGATGGCTTAATCAGGGAAGTGTAGGAGGACTTTATTTGAACTGATTCAGTGCCAATCAAGGGGCAGGACTGGCAGGAAAATTCCAGAGGTCACATTAATGCTAGGCTTTAACTTAGGGCTAACATTAGGCTTTAATTCATGAGAAAGATACTTTGCTTTTTCTTCCATCGTTAAGGTGCAGCAATTCTAGGCCCCCTGAGAAGTCATCTATATCAAATTGTGTGAGACTTAAGTCGAAGTAAGTGAATATAAGATTGTAGCTTTACACTCACTGATTACGTGCAAGGCAAATACAGACACCCCTCACCTTATGGCAAACTCCTATGGTCACTATCAAAATTCGGCATAATGAAAAATCCAAAGCAAATGTCACCTTCTCAAATTTGCCATAAGATGAATGGTCCCAAGATGCTGCCTGAACTGTCCGGATTCATAATCAGACAAGAATCAGAATTCTTTCTTTTTAAAAAGGAAGATTTTCCTTTGCTGCTTCTTACAGCTATATGCCATTCTCTTCTTCAAAGCAACACCAATAATAATACATTGTTCTCCTTTCACAAATAGGTAACTCACTTTAAACAGTAACTAATTATTTCCCCCCCGAGGCTTTTTATTGAAGGCCATGGTCACACTGAAACCTGACCAAGAGTCAGTCTTTTGCATCCAGCTCGCCCACAAGCAGGGCAACCCTGCCATCTTTTCTTCCTTGTGCACTGATGAAATAAATGACACGAGGAGGGAGAATCTGAGAAATCCCTCAAGGTGTGTTTATTGTCTCCAGGGGGATGAAAGGAGAACATCAGAACTCAAAGCATCTTTACATTCTTCCCAAACAAACTGCAGAATTTACTGAATGGCTTGACTTGCTAACAAAGTTCTCTGGCTTTCATGTTTTGAAATAGTTTAATCCTGCATGTGATAACATCTCTGACAACTGAGTGCATTAAAACATGACAGCTTTTCACTGACCTAAGCAACTGCATTACAGAAATGTCATTATTGCCACTCTTCTCTCCGTATAAAACAATCTACCATATCCTAAGCTTTTTCCTTCACCTTCTTCTTTTTGGGCTAGTAGAACAAACAAATATGGCTAGGTTCAATATCATATTACATTACCTAATGCATCCTCCAACAAAATCAATGCAACTGCATTTGAACACTTGTCCAAATAAATCAACAAGCACTCCAACACAAGTTATTTTGCCAGAGATTTCAAGAAACAAAGACCCACAGTTCTGGGACAGCTCTGGCTCCCTCTAACCATTGTTTCAAATTCCAGCTGCATCTGTGAAGATGGAGCCAATGTGGGAGAGAAACAGAACTCTGTCCCCAAATTACCTTTAGCTTTTCGCGTTTTGTACATTATGTTTTGCACATGAGATCTTCCTGATGGGCACTTGGTGCCAAAGCCTTGGCAGGAAGGGAAAAGTGAGAAATGTTTTCAAGAAGTTTCATGTCCTCCTGAAATACAAATCTCCAAGGGAGAAATCATAACTCTTTAAAATTCAACACAGATGAGAAGAAAGAGAGAATCCTTTGAAAATATTAACATTCTAAATTGTTTCTTCTTCACACACAGAGAATCAAAATAGTTCTGAACTCCAAATGAAGTTCACAGTGTAATTCTTAGCTGTACTTGGCTGAGCTTAAAAAGCTAAGCAGGGTCAATTCTGGTGAACACTTGGATGGGAGACAACCAAGAAAGACTAGGGCTGAAAGCTAGCCTTGGAAGTTGGAAAAACATATTGGAAAATGGCATTAGCAACCCATTTCTGTACTGTTGCCCAAGAAGACCCTACATAAACATGTCCATGAAGTTTCTAGAAGTTGAGCTTCACTTGAGGAAGCCTTTACTTTTACTTTCAGTCCTGGAGAGGCTTGAAAGGTGAGAGGCAACTGAATCTTTCTAACCAAAAACACAGTGGAATCATATCAAATCATATCATATCTCAAAGTTTTAAACTAGCATGATAAGAAGCTACAAGGTCTAAAGAAGAACTTGACTAACAGTGAAGCAAATTAAAAGACTCAGCAGCATGGGATTGCAGGAAAAAAAAGGCTTAGGAAGACTAATTTACAATGTGGTTTCTTTAGTTTTAGCTTAGTTGTTGCACAAAGTCATAATCACAGAGTTGGAAGGAATCTTAGAGTCTAACCCAACCCCCTGCTCAGCGCAGAATGCAGTGCAGCATCTCTGACAGATGACCATCATGCCTCAGTTGGAAGACTTCTAATGAGGAAGAATTGACCACTGTATCAGGCAGTCTGCTCCACTAGCTGACAGCTCATATAAGTCAGGAAGTATTTTGAAAACCATCCATCAGTCAACTCATCTGAGAAGATCCTCCTTAGAGAATCTGCTCAAGGTGCCCCAGTTCCACGAGGTGAGGGACACTGAAGCCAGATGGCACTGTTTTTCAATCATGGTGCCTATAATGTGGAACAGGCTCCCTCCAGATGCTAAACTGCCTCCCTTGGTAATGCCGTTTCAGAAAGTAGCGAAGACCATACTTTTCTAGAGAGTTTTGGGGAAGTGGTTGACTGTACATCATTGAGCAGGATTTGGTTAACTAATTTATTTGGTATTGGGTATTACTTTGCTGATTTGATTAATTTGTATAAATACATTATATTTCTTTGCTTTTTTATGGATGGGTGGATTGGTGGATGGACGGACATTTTAACTGTCTTCTCTTGCTGTTGCATGTTGGCATGCAAATTTAATAAGTACATTTATAGTCTACAGTGTTATGCGACTATGGCTAATATAGCTTTATTTAATAAACCATTAAAAAGAAAGAAAAAGAAAGAAAACCACCAATTTTGTGGGTCTTCTCAAAAATATTCCCCAGATAGCTGCTCTTTCTACGCTATTTAGTATATCTATGGATGGATAAGTAGGTAGGTTGTGTCAGATTCCTGTTAGTGGCAAGAGATTCTCAGGGAAGGAATGCAGAGAATGTAAACATCCAACTGCTACTACCTGATTGAACTGAGAACTGGAAGGCAAAAAGTCTATTTTGTAAGGGAGAGGTACATCAAGAAGGTGGATTTGAACGAGGAGGAGATAAGGTTGTGAATCAGTCTGATACTGCTAAGCAACTGATTGTAATGGCACATTCCTGAGTTATAATAATAATTTATTTCTAACTGTGTTGTTCAAGTTTCTGGGAAGTGTCAGCCAAGTTCATGTCTGCCTTGGTGAACCTGACAGTAGGTAGGCAGACTGCTGTTCAGCACAGCATCAAAACCCTAAACTATGATTAACCTTAATTATACTTAGTGGAAGAAGCCAGCTTTGTAGTTAATCGTTTACCCACCCAGAGTCAAGGTTAGCTACAATTTGGGGGATTCACATAACATGGCAAACTGTATTTAATACCAAAAATCTCATTGGACGACATAACTCCAAAATGCAAGAAGAAAGATTCAGGACTGAATGTTGCTGACCTGTAAACAAAGTGAACAAAAACCTTGTCAATGGAAAGCGCCAAAGAAAGCTATTCAGTTGAACCATCTGCCCAGCACCGTTCTATCATGTGCATGAAGCATTCAGATGTGCAACTCTCCCAGTTTTTTTTTTTTTTTAAGGTTTCCTGAAGCTATACAATGCCAAGAGAACTGGAGTGTGTGCTTTGTTTCTGCTGAGATAAATGGGCTCTAACAACTGAGCTGGAAGCTGATGCTCATACCTGGGGGTCTCTGAGCAGTTCCTGAAGTCCAGTTTTCTCTTTCTGACAAGGAGCACAAAAGAGCATATGATGGAATCCATTCCCCATCCCTTTGCTGGTATGGGTGACTTTCATCTCTGTAAAGCTTTTAATAACAGTTGAGAAGATGCAAACTCTTCCACACCTGCCATTTCTCTTCCACCCTCACCACTCTGGCCCCTGCTTCCAGCAAGCTGGGTGCTTCATATGTCCTAGAACCAGCCTTGTGCTCTCAGCTGAGGTGGAGAGCAATGAGGTGGGCTCACCTTTCCATGTGCCCATTACTGTCATGCAGACCAGTGGTTCAGGGAGACAGGACAAAACACCCTGTCAGTCAGGAGGTCAACAAGGTGTATCTACCTCCCCTTTGCTAGGATTGCTGATCAGGGATTTGGCAATAACTAACGGTAGGAGCTACAGCTCTGGGAGCCTGTAGAATTTGCAGCAGGTGTAATTATTAGATTTTCTTTTTACTGCAGCTGAGAGGCCTTAATTGTATTTATTATGATGATGATGATTATGATACACTTTCCCCAAAAGAGCTCTCGGCAAAAATCTTACCCTGAATATTAAGGACGAGTGTATCCGTTAAAGCCTAAGGAAAAGATTCCATGTTTTTCTTGCAAGCTACCCTTAGTGATCATTTCTGCAGGATCTCTAAGGACTCTTTGGAGAGATTTGGGGAGGTAGAAAACATTTGGGTTTCTGCAATACAGCAGATGGTTGAGTCCTTCAAGGAGTAAGATTTGGTGAACAAGAATGTTCTTAATTATCCCTGCCAGGACAAGATGGTCATTATTAAGGAGACTGGATTGAGTCTCAAAAGTTTACCTTGCTCATAAATCAGATTAATATGTAAGAAGCACAGAATAAGAATGAGAGGGAGGGGGAGGGGGAGGATTCTATGACCGGGTTCATATTTTGCACTCAGGCATGTTTGCTTATTCATGGTTTATTCAATAAACTGAAATTTGGTGGGTCTCTAAACATGGTAAGCCATACACCATGATTTATAAGCCACAACACATGGGATAACAACATTTTAAGAGAGAAACCTCCTTAAAAACCTCCTGAGTATGTATCAGATATATCTCCAAGTTGAGATGCAGGCAGCAGTATGTTGACTTCCAAAATACTCCCTAGTTTAGAAATCCTTAGAAATGCATGAGCATGCTTAGAGCAAAATTGGGGTTTGGTTGCACTCATGACATTCTAGGAATAAATGGTAGATAGAATGCATTCTTGGATGAAGTGAATGAAAGAAAAATAGATGTGCTGTGTGTCTATGAAACTAAGAGAAACTGGAAGGAAGTAATAGGTATGAGTAAATGTGATCTGGTCTTGTGGAGTAGAGCTGGTGAATACATACAGGGACATGAAGATGTAAGTTTAATTATGAAAAAAAGGGGGGGGGCTAAAACATATGCCAAAAAATAGGAACTGTAGGAATAGGCTGGTCGTGCTTGTATGTATTAGTCTAATAACAGGTGATAATGGAAGCATCAGAGATGAGTTTGGGAAAAACTGCGCAACCATCCAGAGGGGGAAATATATTCTGCTAAGTCACATGAATGCATGCATGGGAACTAGATGAGAGAGTACAGTAAAAGTAATTGGGCCATTCAGGGACCCAAGGATGAATGAGAATGGCTTTCGGTAAGTATCTGCTTAGAAAAAGCCCTGTTTATTATTTAATGCGTTTCTCTTTCTGTCATCTTAAACATTCCAAATCATTTGCAACTTCCAAAAATCTTGGAGGGTCGTTTGAGAACCTCATGCAACCTTGTGGTCTCAAGACGGGCGCCTCTGAACTTCATCAAACTTCTTCAACTGGGTGGCTGCAGATATGATGGGAATATAGCTTCCAGAATTCCCAGATAGGTGGATTTCAGACTGGGAAAGGATCTCCTAAATTAAAGGAGCTGAAGAACTAGCTGCATTGGGGGATGGTGCTGTTGGGACTGGGAAAAGCTCCCCCTGCCCTCTTCAATGTCTTCTTAAGACATGTCCTCAAGAGTCAAAAACCCAGCTAGCTTACAGGTATTTGAACGAAGAGGAATGACCCACTTAGCAACAACTCCAGTCCCCTCCCTGTTAAAAAGAGGGAAATTATCAGTGAGCCTAGGAATATCTTCATTAAAAATGCATTTAGCTCTGGAGCCCTACAAAAGAGAGACCTGTAATACATGAAAGATTAGCTCCAGATTGCTGATTGGACTATTTCACTTCATTATGGTAATTAGGTTTGTAAGGCTGTTGTGCTGACATTGACACTTTCCTGCAAAACTTACCTTTGTTTGAGATTTAATGTGGTTGCCCCTTCTTCAATTCCTCAGCTGCCTACCCTGCATAGCTCCTCCAGCTTCCTTTTCCAACTCCCAGTCTCTGGGCCAGCTTTTTGCTTCATGAATATGGATCATGGTCCACCCTGAATTCCTACATGTTCTGTCCACCCCCTTTTCCATACCTCCCCTTCCCCTTGTCCCCTTTGCCAACCTCATCCCAACTTGCACGGAGGAGAGAAGAAATTAATGGTAATTACAAGGTGCAAGTGGATATTATACCTCTCAATCTGATTGCCAGTAAAAACCAAATAAAATGGGACTTAATCAGCCAATTATAAAAGCAGAGAATAAACAGGAGACTTTGTTTGCCCTTGACACTTGTTTCTGGCTCCCCCCCCCCCAACATGGGCCTGAGTGTGCTATATAGTACCCAATGTGGAGGTAACTGCAAGAGGCCGATGGGATCCATCCTAGCACAGAAAAATGTTCAAAGAGCCTCTTCCCCAATTTTAAAAAGGCCTGAACCATTTGAGACACATTCAGCTGAACATGGCCTTGTTTGCCACTGGGAGTTTATCAGCGAACTCAGTAATAACCCTATGCCTAAGAACTCATGAATAAATGGTAATAACTTAAACCCAGGTATTGCAACAGGAAAGAGTGAGCCAACATTGAGTTGACTGCTCCTTCCATTGTGCAGAATGGAAGGGAACACATTTCAATCAGTTCAGTGCACAGCGATGGTCAGTGGGGCTTAGGATTCAATAGATGGAAATTTGCTGCATCGACCAGCCTTTTCTTTCCTTTTATGGCTCCAACTTTTCACTTTTCTTTTTCTTCTCTGCCTTCAGTTTCCAATGATGCCCTTGAAAGTCTGGAGTTTGTTCAAGTATATAGAGACTTTCCAAATCGAAACAGAGTGTAACTTTTACAATTCCATTTCTACTCCTCCCTGAGCATATATAAATGCAGCTATTTCAACCCCCCTTCCCTCCTTCTTCTTTATTCATCCATCTATCTATGTATCCCCCTGGCATATTCCTTAATTACCTGCCCATTAGGTTCTCTCACTTCCCAGCCGAACATTTTATCCTTTCTCTGATTACTGTGGAGAATTAGCTTTTTACTAAGCAAAAGACCATAGAGGGAAAGGATACATGTAATTCTCCAAGCATCACTGGGGGAACAGGACATTTCCTGGTATAAGAAGCTCCTCTGTTAACTCCCACTTGTGGGAAGAGAGCCTGATTAAGAAGGAAAGACAGCAGGACCAGGGATGCTGATGCAGCCAGGTCAGCATCCTTTAGGGATCCAGATGTTACACAACACTGCCTTTTGTTTGCAGATCCACTAGAAAACCAGTGCCAGCTAACCTTAGATTTCTTTTCCTTCAAAACCTAAAGCAAAACCATTCTCATTACTCCTCCAAATTCACAGAGACAGACATTTGGAACCGGGACAGGAGATGCTCATTCAAACCCGCACATGTGATGACAGGTCCAAGGGCAGGGATAACTTTTGGCCACATCATAAAGGTGACGCATTAGCACAGTTGCTTGCATACGGGGCTTATCATGATGCAAATGTAGCCATCTTTAGGCAAGCCACAGAAACAAATGCTCAGGGTTTTCTTTAACTGTTCTGCATCAGCTGCAGGTAGGTGGGTGGGCAGACTTTTGAAAGTTTCCCAGCAAAACGAAGCAGGATAAGATGAGACACCAGAACAGTGTTTCTCAACCTTAGCGACTTGAAGATATGTGGACTTCAACTCCATGGCTGGCTGGAGAATTCTGGGAGTTGAAGTCCACATATCTTCAAGTCGCTAAGGTTGAGAAACACTGATCCCGAAGAACACATCAGGAAAAGGGTTCAGCCTATTCCTGACAGATGGGCCAGGGGGTTATACTGACAATTGCACTCAGGGCAAAAGAGAAAGTTTCCCAAAGAGAAAGTTCCCCCCGCTTGTTGTGTGAGCTTCAATGAATTACATTCTGTGCATCTGTTGATTTTATTGAGCAATCTGGGCAAGAGAGGAACTCATCAGCATACATCACTGGAGGGCCAAAGATGCAACTTTTAAAGCATCTTTATGCTTTAAAAGCAGGGGTTTTTCCCCCACCCCTTCTTTTTTAAGAAAAGGAAATCATTTGCTGGGGGTGGGGGAGTAATAATTTAATAAGTACTAAGATTAAATTAAGCACAGGGGCTCCATCTCTGCATGAGATAATTACCCCCAAAGGAAGTACAGCCTTTCTTCTCAAGAAAGGGAAAAAAGCATTTCATTGAAGCCATGCTTCCCAGACTTCAGCATCTAAATCATGGAGGTTCACAGCCATGGGGGCAGATGACTGTGATGTCAAAACACAACCCAGCAAGTTACTGGCAGCTGCTATTTCTACCCAGCTGTGCTGGCACATTCCAAATAAACTAAACCATAATATCAACCCAAGCTGTAGGAGCCTGGCCTTCTCTGGGCTATTATTACGCTTTGCCTGGCTGTGGGGAGGGCATCGGAAGTTCACAGAGCCCACCTGTGGTTGTTTTCTCCCCATTTTCTTACTAAAGCTGCAGACGTCGTCTCGGATAATGAAACCTTAATTTTGCGCAGCGTTTCATGCATGTCTCCAATGCCATAAAGCTGTCTTGACTACATGAATATAAGAGCAATTGGGCAAGGAACTACAATTATGCTTGGCATGCCAGCTTTTTCTTTTCTTCCCTTGCTCTTTTTTTTTTTTCTTTCCATTTCCTTTCCTCAACTTTGAAAAAAAAAAGAAGAAAGAAAGAAGTGGGAAATTAAAAAGGCCAAAGGTTAATGGGCCTTGCCTATTGACTGCAGCCAACAAAATAATCTGCAGCCTGGTGTCCTTCTCTCTCTCTCTCTCTTCAAAAGAAGCAGCAACTGGAATTAAGCTTCTAAGGCACGTATGGGAATCCACGTAGAAATGATCAGTAGTCAAAAGGGGAAGTGTCTGCATTTTAAACCCACAGGTGACAAGCTATCCCTCTGTTATGCTTTCAATCACTGACAGACAAGCTCAACTATTTTCAGTCACGTTAACAGAGCTGTCTCAGTCTCTCTGTGAATCAGCTTTGCTCCATCAGAGCCATCAAAAGAGGTGGCAGTGCCATCCTCTCTGGCACTCAGATTTATTTTAATTGCATGCCATAAATAGACCTCTCTCCCACTTCACCTCTCCCTATCCTGAGGAAATCAGGAGAGAAAAAAATTACTTTTCTGGATTGGCCAAGATGATCACTCTTATGTTTTCCTTGGGCCAGCTCCCTTTCCTGTTTCAGTCCGTATCAGTTGTTGTGCCCTTCATAGCAGGGTTCTTCTTCTCAAAACTGACCAAACTTCAAAATGCCACTTGAACAGAGGGGTCAAGATGAACACATATTCTAACTCTGCACACTTTTCCAAGAGCAGAAAAGTTGGGCTCTCTTTTTTGACAATTTTAGGGATGCTGAAACCTTCAGAGATTCTTGGGGGGTGGGGGGAGGAAACAAAATCACCATAATTTTAATGTTAAAGCAGTAAGACAAGCGGTTTTGATCTGACCAGGTCTACCAAAGAGAGAAAAAGAGGGAGATTGTGTTTGTGAGTCTGAACTACTCCAGATTTTAGTATGTTAGAGCTGACCAAAAACAAAAATCTACAGGAGATGTTATTACATTACTGAGACAGAGAAGATTTCCTGCATAGTCTCAACAACCCAGGGATCTTCTCTGCAAGGCTCTTGGTCAAGGGCAGAGAGTTTATGCCATTGTCTAAACTGAAGTTCAGGTAACAATAAAAGTCACAGCTGTTTTATGTACCCTTTTTTGGAAAGGGGAGGTGATGATCATACAAAGGATGCTCAACTGGCCTACTGTTAATATGTAGCCCTTTGTCTGAGACAGATGAGAACAAATGAAATAGCTTCCATGGCAACATTCATAATGGGGTTGGCCACTGCAGCTCTGATTAGGAGGTCAGTGGTGCAAATTCTTGAAGTGAACCAATGTATCTTGGCTCTGAAAGTTATGTGGGGCCCCCAGATGACAAGAGGCCTAGATCTGTCATCCATGGGCCCATCTAGCACCACGGTCTACACCACAGGTGGGCAGCCTGGAGTCCCATCTTTACATGTCTTTTTTTAGTTCCTTCTGACCACAACTGCTGACCAGTGGAAGGATGGTGTCTTAGCACATTAGGAAGAAAAAACTCATGTAAATCCTAAACTAAGTTAGACATGATTTTTTCTTTAAAGCATAGCATTCTGGGTATGTTTAAAGACAACCGAAAGGTGATACTTATTTGATTTATATCCTGCTTTTATTTTTTACAACTCAAGGGAGCTTACATAGTGCTCCCTCCTCCTATTTTCCCCACAACAGCAACTCTGTGAGGTAGCTGGAGCTGGGAGAGTGTCTGACCCAAAGTCGCCCAGTCAAGGGTAGACTAAAACCTGTATCTCCTTTCTCTTAATCCAACAGTTTAAGCAGACTAACTCTCAAAAGATAAAATAGCAGTCTTTAAAAACCTGAAGGCTTGTCATATACAGGAAAGAGTTTATTCATTCTCAGGGTCCCCAGAGGACAGGAACAGAGCGTATGAGTTAAAAGTATAAGGAGGTACGTTCAGGCTAAACTTCAGGAGCAACTTTCTGACTGTATGAGCTGTCAGCCGGGGAACACGCTGCTGTATGTAGTGATGGATTTTACCTTGCTGGAGGTCTTCAAACAGAGGTTGGATGATCATCTGTCAGAGATGTTCTAGTGGATCCTGCACTCAGTATGGGGTTGGATTAGATGGTGTCTAATGTCCCTCTCAATTCTAGGATTCAAATTCTCTCCAAACCAAACCAAAACAACAACAAAACTGAACAACACAGCCTTCCTGACTGTAGCCTCTGTGCCTCAAAAATAAATACACCCTTTGACCCCAAAAAGATTATCCTCCCCTTTTCACACTGAAGTACAATCATGTTCCACATAGGACTCTTCAAGCTTACTCTAATAAAGTCAAAGTGGGATCCTCAGACCTTTAGCATGAGACCATAAGATCTACCACTAAGCTTTCTGCATCAAATCATTCAGGGTTTTCACAGGCTTTAAGCTAAACCCACAGAATTATTACAGCAGTGAAATACAACCCCAAAAGCATGCAGTACATGGAATAGCATGCAGCCCTGCAACTTATCTCTGACTGGCGGCATCAATATTTTAGTGGCAAAAAATTAAGCCAACAAACAGTGTATCACCTTGGTAGTTCTGCAAAAATGAAGGTCATAGTTAGCGATTGCCTTTCCAATTTTATTTGGCTCGTAACATTCTCTCAAGTGACAAAAAGTAGCAAGGACGAATTGTCTGTTGCAGATAGGGCCCTAAGTGCCAGTCCTGTGGATGGCACTGTTATTCATAATTAAAAACAGTTATTCTCCTTTCCTATGAAAGCCAGCTTTATGATTAGATCTATCTGGCAATCAACTGTATTTTCCTTTCTCAAAATATCATATGTTGAATATTGCTCAGACTGTTATCAAAACCTGAAGGTTATCATGCGTTTTGGAAAGCTCAAAAGACTACTCATAAAATAAATCTGCCTTCTGTCCCTACCCCCCCCCCACTAGTATCCTAGCCTTTATAGGATCATTTCTACATTTCTACCCTTTCCTTCCGGGCTTGCATTCGTCTCTTTTTTTAAAAAAGTGTTGTAAAATACAGGTCTACTTCAACCCTCTAAACAGCTGCAAACTTGTTAGATAGCCTCAAGGAAATTGGTAGGCCTGTGCTAGATTGGAACTGATCAAAGGTGCGTTGGGGAGGGAAGCACAGACCATGTTTAAAATGGCATTTGAGCCTATTGTTAGAAAAGCAACATTTAAACATTTTGGTCATAGTTTTGTACTAGAACACATTATTTTGTATGCGGACCTTAGGTTCAACCCTGATGTTGCCAGTGCTTTATTAAAAAACAGATACTGTACTAAAAAAGCTTTCTGCCCACTAAAGATCTAGGAGATCTGCTTTCAGTCAGAGAAAGCTCTGCCTCTTTAATAAAGTGAAGCAATGAAGTTCTTATATTCCCATTACCACCCCCATCTCTCATTCTTTTTCAGCTGTACAACTCAGACAGATATGCAGAGTTCATGATCAACTCTGCTCTAAACTGTGCTCCGTGTGAAATAACTGGGTCTCACCCATAACTTAAGTCTTCTTCAAATTGCTGGAATCTGATCCTTTCTCCATTCTCACCCTCTTCCACAACATATCCATAATTTCTGATTTCAAGAGTTGGGTGACCGGACCTCAGTTTCCCCATCTAAAATACAGGAATAATTATACTTATCCTCTATTTGTATTGGGTTGTGATAGGCCTCTTGAAGGAACTTTGAATGGCACATACCGTTCTCTTCATGAAAGCATATAACCTCCAGTCAGCTCTTCTCCAAAGTTCTTGATTGTATCTTAGTCACCTTAGTACTATAGGCACTACTGGCACCGTCCCTTTCTTGTGGGAAAATAACTATGGTGTCAGAAGTGTTGTTCTTGTAAAATCAGCACTTTCTGAAGTTGGTGGTTGGACTAAGAAGACCTGCTCTCAAATCCTTAGTGCCAATTTCTTTCCATCCTTACTTCTGTCTCTCACCCTGCTGTGAATAAAGTACTGAACTCCTGAGGGAGGTAGTAATGGGTGCAGAACTGCATATTCTATTAATTACATTGAGCCTTTAGTAAATGCATTGTTTGAGCAAAAAAAGTGGCCTGTTTTGTGCATGTCCATTCTAGGATCCCATGTAAACAGGAATCACGTTTTCTCACTTTTCTATTATGTCAAGGAAACTCACTGCCACAGCTTCTCATGTGTACCCCTACAGCAAAAGCCTCATGTCTTACAAAACAAAGTACAAAGCACGCTAGAGTAATTCATTTGGAGCATTCTGAATAACTGGCATATTCCAAAAATATTAGTAACAATAATGCTTAGTAGTAAAAATAATGTTACACTCCATGTACTACTCTGAAGTACATTCAGCTACTCACAAATGTGGGCATGAAAGGTATACTCTGCAGCCCTCCAGCAAAGTCAAAATACCTTTTTGCATACTACTTCTGATAGTGTAATGGGCTGTGAGAATAACCTTGGGAGACAGGAGGAAGAGCCACAGCCTAGACAACCGTCTGAGAAGAGAAATCTGAGTCCAAAGCAGGAATGGGGGTGGAGAAAGCATCTCAGAAGGGATCCTCCCTACTTCTCTGGAACATAAAGGCAGGAGAGGGAGGAAGTGCTTTCAGACTTGCAGGATTCCATTGCTGTAACCTTACAATAAAGGGAGTATTAGTATTCTTGACTTTGGTTTCCTGGTCTGGACTACCTTAAAGGGCTAACAGAAAGTATTGTGTGACCCCATCTGAAGCCACCTACTTTTTCCTTGGTATATCTATTTACCCAGAGAGACAGAAGCAGCCAGGAAGCAAAGCTGGCTGTTTTCCCAGCCAAGGAAATGCCATTCAAGGATAGTGTGGGCCATGTTTCACAGATCATATAATTTATAGACAGAGAGGCTCCATTAAGACCAGTGAACGAATCCCCTTGCAAATATAAGAGAGAAAGCACCGATATTAAAACTCATTCTATTCTCAGTCCTAGCCAAGCTTTTAAAGTGCAGCCCATTAAAAGCAACTGGAGGAGGAGGAGGAGGAGGAGGAAAGAGACAGGGGGATAGCACAAATTCAGGTGCCAGTCTGACATGGCCTGACTTGACTGCAAAGAAGATCCTCACATTTTTACTCCAGGTCTAGTTTTGCCTAGGATTTGAGAAGCAAGAAAAAAGCAAAGCTGGTTCCCTGTGGACTAATAGAAGCAGCCTGCCACGTCTGCATTTAGTAACTTTGCAATCAGGTTTAAATTGCTGTTGGAAAAGGTTTATAAAAGTTTGTGTTGTCTGCTAATGAGATCCATGCAAATGCCGACTTGTCATTAATTTACTGTAAAAACTAGTGTAAACCAATGGTAAGTTAGTTGCAAAACACTTACCCTGGTGGATCTGCTAAAGTGTTCCAAAGACTTTTGGAACAAGTCTTCTCTACGTACCTTCTAAGATTAAATTTCTCAGCTCTGCAACTCAATGCTGTATTTCAGTTATCTGGCAACTGTTCCAATAGATGGGACACGGTAGACAATTAAGATGTAATTGAAATAAAATTATTTCCAGTTCCATCTCTTTTCATCACTTGCAAGAGCTAAGGGATTCCCTGCTTCCTTGTTGCACTAAGTGACCTTCCTTCCTTCCTTCCTTCCTTCCTTCCTTCCTTCCTTCCTTCCTTCCTTCCTTCCTTCCTTCCTTCCTTCCTTCCTTCCTTCCTTCCTTCCTTCTCTGTATGCAGACAGAAGCAATAGCTCTTTCCTCCAGAAGAAATGCCTTAGGGTGTTTTTGAGTAAGGCTAAACAACTGACGTTTGCAGGTGGTGGGGAGCAGAAGAAAGGAAATTCAGAGAGACAGAAAGAACAAGCATGAAGCACAGAAAAGAGGAACAGGGATGGTAAGGAATTAAGAGAGAAAGTACTGTGGGTGGTTAGGTCTCATCTTGTTCCCTTCCCAACATGCCTGGAGTGACTCCATGGTGCAGATGTGCATTCCATGCACATCCTTCTATCATCTCAATGCCCTATAGAAGTGGTTGAGGCTGATAAATTAAAATGTAGGAGAAATTGTGGGGAGACAGGGAAAGAAATGGAAGAGAGTACATAAATACTCGGGAATAACAGGCAAGTCAGTTGATAGTTTATGTCATAGATGGCAACTCAGCCCAGGTGGAAAGAAACTTTTGAAGAAGTGTTTCAGTTCATTCAGAGATTTTGCCTTAATTAACTCATTATAAATAAGGGTGGGAAATTCCTCTTACAATTTTCAAGAGCTGCATGGATGACTAGAAGGAAGGCAATGTGTCTGGTTTCATCCTTATTAGGAATCATCAGGGATATACAGAATCTGTCAGAATGGTATATACAGTCCACCTTCCCAGAGATTCTTGGAGCAGAGACATACTGATGTTACATTCAATATATGGGAGCTGAAGGGAAGGTGAATTTTGATAGTTCCAAGAAGTCTGCATTTATCTAGACTAACACTGAAATTACCTTACTGAAATCTGTGTACTCCTCACTTCCTTATCTTGCCCAACTGTGTAAGACTTGACAATTACTTCATGTTGTCTAGTAACCTTTGTGATTAAAAGTTCTTGAGTTACCCCCATCTAAACCTAATTCTGCTGTCCAACAGAGAAATTCTGAGATAGTTCCAAAGTGAGACAAGTAAATTGAGTTCTGTGAGTGCAGCAATGAACACTCAGTATACATTTTCCCTACACTATTAACTTGCCCAGGATACTGGCTCACTTTGTTGGGTGGCTCTACCTAATCTATAATCTTTAGACACCAGATCCTACATTTGTCATTAGTTTTACACAAATTAATCTACATCCAAGCCATGCCAGTTATCAGATATTGCCTGTAAATGAATATTTATTTCAGCAATATCAACATTATCCAATTTTGTCAAACTTTTGTATCATTCTGTGCAAAGAAACAGGACAATCCACATCCTTTTCATGTATTTTTATGCATTTTTGCACTTCCCAGTGCAGGTCTCTCTAATACGTGCACTGTTGCATCACATAAATGTATTTAATCCAATAATCAAATGAATGAATGTATTTCTGAATGCAACTTAACCAAATGCATCAATTTTTATGCAACATTTCTTACATTAATGAACTTTTTTATGTGACTTTTCCCAAATCTATACATTGGATCTGCTACTTCCATCTGTGGCTTTGGGGCGGGGGGGGGGGGGTTGTATGTAATTTTCTGAATGAAAAAACATTTTTAAGAATTACATTTGCACCCATCTGTGCCATGACAGATTCTGTTTTGATAGGTCACAGATATTTTGCTTGAAAAAAAAATTGGTGATAGATTTCTATAACATCCTTAAATATGAGATTAACAAATTGAGGTTTACAAAATTATCTTTAGCTTTGGACCTGCACAACATGTTAACAAGCCATTCGTCTATTATTTAATTATTTGCTATAGATCATTTTCCTGTCAGGATTTTCATTCTCATGGGAAAGGATTCATCCCGTTATCTTTCCAACAATTTCAAATAATATTTTGGCTACAGAGATCATGTGAAAAACACCTGTTATTGTGTGTTGTGTATTGTGCTATTTACTGCCACCTATTGGCGTGTGTATGCTAATTACCCAGTGGGGGTGGCATAGAGCTATAATACAAGGGGAGGAAAATGTTCAGTCTCTCTGAGTAGTTGTTAGTTGTTTCAGTGTTAGCCACCATGTAAGTTTTATGGGCTACGTAGTTGTAACAAAGTACCAAGTAGTGTACCTCTTCTCTAAGAGTTTGTAGCTAGAGATTTTGTTAAGCTTGTGTTGCTAATAAGTCTTGGATGCTACATTACATGAGAAGATGTGTTTTTCTTTATATTTTGTATGATATTTGCATTTTATGGAATTTTGCATTTTTATCAATAAACACCAGTTAGTATATATTTTCTGACTGGATTTCTTTGGGAAACAAGAAATGGACATTGCATTGTGTTTGCTGTCATGGCTAATATTTTCCTGGAGTTTTTGCTGCGCTCTGCACAAACAGGAGTGTTTGTGATTATCACTCTGCCCGACATTTCCAATGATGCAAAGGAGGTAAAATAACATCTAGAAGTTCAGCTGTTTGCAGGGGGTACACACACACGTATTTAGAACAGATGAATTCTTAGCAAAGGGAAAGTAATGCTCCAAACTCTACGTGAAGTACTACACAAGCACTGTGTGTTGTTGTTGAGGATGCACCAAGGATCCAGAGGATATTAAATGAAAGGTTTGTAGGGAGTGAAGAAAATATGGTTCATGACTTAAAGAAAAAGAAGAGAGGTAATCACAAATTGCACAGTTAATCCCTGTTGGTTCTGAAATGAAATAAATATCATGCAAATAGGAGCTGCCAAGATTAGTATGGAGTGAATGAGAAATGGAGTTGCAGCATTGTTTAAAAAAAGAAGGAAAGTAGACTGTTGGCATAGGCCCTAAAATATTTCTTTGCAAATGTTGCCAGAAAGAGAATGCTTGTGCTAATGAAAAATCATTTGGCCATACTAAAACATCTCTGGAGAGTGCTTGGGATATAAGAGGACTTCCTATTGTCCATTCCAAGGCAATTCATTACTTTCTTTTATCTCTTTGGTTTTTTTCATATACAGTCAGATATTTCTCCTCAAGAAGCGCATAGTCTTTTGGTCCTTCTGAGTTAAGACTGACTACTTTAACTTTCAGCAACTTTCCAGGGTTTTGTGCAAAGCCCAGATGTGCAAATGGTTGATCTTCGGGTTTTCTGCAAGAAAATCAGACACTCTAATATTGAGCTACAGGGTTTTATGGCAATAGTATAGGACCTAGTTATTGAAGGTCTCTCCGCCTCTAGAGAAAAATTCCAAATAGCCTTTATTCTTAGCCCTAAACAATTCTGTTTTTTGCCACCCAACCTGGAGAAGATGACAATACTGGTTTTCTCTAGCATAAGGCAAAGCCTACTCTAAATAGGCAGACCAGAACTTATCCAGTAAGCAGATGAGATTTCTATGGGACTCCAGTCCTTGCTGGAATAAAGTGTCAAAGACATTTGGAACTGAGCAGCAGAAGACAGAAACTGAAGTTGAACTATGTACAAATGATGAACATGTAATTGCTAAAATGTATAAACTTTTATTGAAATTTGAAATGGAAGAAGAACAGGTGAAAGAGCGTATGATAAAATGGGCTAAGAACTTTGGACACAATATACTGATGGAACAGTGGGAAAATACGTGGTTAAAAGGATTGAAAGTTACATTATAACCTAAAATAATTTTTTTACAAAATGATCTACCACTGCCATATGACTCCAGAAAAAGTGTCTAGAATGTATAACGCTGCTTCAAATGTATGCTGGAAATATGGACAGCATGAAGGGTCATTTTATCATGCCTGGTGGACTTGTAAAAAAGCCAGAAATTTCTGGATTCAAATACATATAATGATACAAAAAAATTAAAGATCAACATTCAAATGAAACCAGAACTTTTCTTGCTGGGATTAATGGACAATCAATTAGAAAAGAGCCATGGAAGATTATTTTTATATATGAATATTGCTGTGAGACTATTATTTGCACAAAAATGGAAAGACTCTGAAATACCCACAATGGGGGAAAGGTTGGTGAAGATGACAGAACTAGCAGAGATGGCAAAATTAACTTGTTTGATTAGAGAAAAATCAATAACTACATTAATCAGTGACTGGAAACCCCTTATGGCCTTTTTGTTGAAAAAAAAGAGCAAAATGAACTTGTGATTTATGGGTTTGAAGATTAGAAAGGGTAGCTTATGGAAAGAAGGAAATTATGATATAACCTTAGAGAGAGAAGGTAAAATATAAATGCATTTATGACCACTGTCAAAAAGATTGGAAGCCATTTCTTTATAACCTTTTCTTTTCTTTTCTTTCCTTTCTTTCCTTTCTATTCCTTTTTCTATTTTCTTTCTTACTTATTCACTATTCTTTTTATTTTGTTTCTTTTCTAATATTTGCATTGTTTTTATCTTGTTAAACATTTCAATAAAAATTATATTAAAAAAAACAGGAACAAAGTGTCAAGTAGGATCTACACACAATTCTTAGATTCCAATGCCTACTTTCCTGGTTATTGGGGTATCAACCTACTTGCAGACCTATGAAGACGTAGGTAGGGCAAGTCAGAGCAGAGCTCCATTAAATATGAGAATGACCTCCCATAAGAAAGAACTCTAATCATACTACCCCCATCTCCCAAAACACGAGGACATCCCTTGGAATACCTTTTCTGCTTAGCAAACTTCATATTTGCTACTAGCATTAAGCACTGAAATAGCTAAGAAAAGCAGCTGTGATTTAGAGACAGAATTCTATACAACAGGCTGGTCTCCAGGGGTTTGGCAGTAGAACTGATAGGAACATAATGCATGCCTAAACCAGCTAGAAATCCTACTGAATATCCAAGGAGGAAGAGTCATATAATCAATGGAAGAGGGCTGACAGTACTTTTTTTTTCCCACACTAGGCTTCCACGGTGTCTAAAAACAGTGGAAGGAAGACAAAAGGAAGGAGCGTAACCCTCATCAACCATGAAAAAAAATAGAAATAAAAGAACTAGGGTAAGGCAATAACAGAAATGGCACCAAATCAAGGAATGGACACCTTATATAAAAGCCAATTACTATTACAAAACTATCCAAGACATTTGTACTTGAGACTGCATGAACTCCACCAGGTCTTGTAGATCTTGTCATGCCAACAGCATTCTTGGCATTGAAATTGGGAGGAAGAAAAAGGCAAGAGAAGCAGGGAGACAGAGAGGGAAAGAGTAACTACAAGAAAGGGAAGTGTGGAAGAAGGAAAACAAGGCAAGAAAGAAAGTAAGGGGGCACATGGAACATCTAATCATCAAGGTTGGACTAGAAGACCTCCAAGGTCCCTTCTGACCTTGTGATTCTATGATTCTACCTGCCTTCTATGGTAAAGGATGTTGGCCTTGTTCTGTCTGGCATCATTTCAGATACCTGAAGAATGTTATCATATCATTCCTTGATCCAGAAGGCTGTCTGCAGATGACGATGATGATGGTGATTTAGAGGCCACCTGAATCCAGAAATACTCTGGGAGGCTTACACTTAAATAAAAAGAAACTCCATATCCCATAAATCACAACTGACAGGGGCTCCCCAAGCACCCTACCCCAAAGCTTGGGAGAACATCCAGGGCAGGTGTTGTGATAGAGAAGGCATGCTTCCTGGGTCCTGATAGATGGCATTTTTTGATCAAGGGGGGGCCAAAGAGCCCCAACTTTGCCTGATCTTACCTGACAGGCAGAAATCATTAAAGATAGGCAGTCCCTATACTATGAAGGGCTTTATAGATGGTAAACCAGCACACTGAATTGCACCCAGAAGCCAATCAGCAACCACTGCAGCTCAAATAGCTGTGGAGTCACACAGGCACACTGAGGCATGGCCAACACTGTCTGTGCTGCTGCATTCTGGACTAGTGGTAGCTTCAGAGTAGTCTCTAAGGGCAGCCCCATGTAAAATGCATTGCAATAGTCCAACCGTGAGGTGATTAGGGCATGAACGACCATCTAGAGGGATGGGCACAACTGGCAAACCTGACGAAGCTGTGCAAAGGCCCTAATGATGACCTATTGATTGTCTACAAAGCTGAGAGCAAAGACTATTGCTGTGATCCTGCGGAACCAGCATATGTACACATTTAGTTGACCACACAAATCTTTTTCATGTACCAGTTGCTTTCTAATCATACCTGAGGGAACCCTCCCCCAGGCTTTTGTTGTATTGGACTCTCTCTTAGCATCTTCCTCTATGTACAAGTTTTTCCCTGGACAGCTGGTTATTCCTTGTAACTCCTCACTAGAGATTTTAGACTTCAGTCACTTCAAACTGGTGAGAGCTTGTTTGGTGTAGTGACTAAGGCACCCGGCTAGAAACTCAGAGACCACTTCCAAAAATCTTGCCAAAAAAGCGGCAGGGACTTGTCCAGGCAGTTGCCAGGAGTCAATGCTAACTCCAAGGCACGCAAAAAAAAAAAAAAAAATCACTTTAATGAAATCATATTTGCACTGAAGCCTGCACGCATGTGTGAGGGGGGAGAGGAAATGGAACCTATTTGGAGTCATCAGTAAAATGTTCCCTCTGTTCACCCTCTCAGTATTCACCGTAGCTTTGGGGCTTAACAAGCTTGGTTCTGGGTAGAAGGCATAGCAGCATTAAGGCGTCTTTCCTTTCCTTTTTTGGTAATATTAGCAACAATAGAGCTTAGAAAAGCATCGGCAGCCTCTAGGCACAGAAGCACTGAGAGATTTAAGAACTATTTTAAAAAATGATGATATTGAAGTGTCCTTTATGGTGAGAAGCAGAATACGATATGCGGAAGGATGATCTAGAGGGGTGGATAACCTGTAGCCCCAGGTGTGTGTAAAGTCCTTCAACCCTCCTTTGTGATCTTCTGAACGCCTCTGATCAACTGCCAGCAAAACGTCCTGCTGTTCTGAAGAAGGCAGGGAGGGAGGAGGGAATCCAGTCTTCTCTACTCCTGGGTTGACATCTGCCCTCATTCTCATCACATTTAAAGCCCTTTGACCTCCTTTCTTCTACCTAGTCAACCCCATCCAGAGTTATGTTTAAACTCACGACCTAACTGGGAAAGGGAAATTAATCTCATTCACACATTAAATGCCACATCAGCATTCACCATGTTGAATTAGTGCCGGTAGATTCTTCGGCTGGGATGTATTTGAAATTGCAATTGGGTTCAAAGAATCAATTAGGGCCCAGTGTGTGAGTGAGTTAAACAACAATTTTTTAATATTGCAGCAACTCCATGCTGGGCCATGAAGGCCTCTTTTATATTTTCATTTAGTTTTAAAACCATTCAAGTGTGAGCTTTTGTATAATTCAACCCACTGAATAATGGCGCAAAGTAGCTACAAGGCGTGATTTATGTTGTTCCTATTTGCAGGGCGCAGCCAAGGAACAGGCCCTCATGTGGGACGAATCAAGATGGCTCCTCTAGGGTGCAAACTCAGGCTACGTTCAGTCTGCTGCAGATACTTGGCTGAATGGATTATCATAGCAACGATGTACCTGACACAGCTAACTGACTATTCTCATATGATGCTTCTTTACACTTCTCTCATTCTTCTCCTCATCTGGAACTCCAGAACCAGAACGATACGGTCTCACGAAAACTAGCTAGCATCATGGCCCAAGTTTTGGATTCCCTGCAATAATGAGCAAAGATCTGAGGATTCAGTAGTGAATTTCCCAACCAGCGGTCTTGGAAGATGCTGTAGTGAATTTCCCAACCAGAGGTCTTGGAAGATGCTGCTTTGCTAGCATCATCTTCTGGATGTAATTCCAGAGGCCATAATGTCCTTGCCTATTCAGTCTGAATGATCAGTTTGCTTTCCTTATTGGACTCTTCATATTCAAGCCTTCCTTTCTGCCTGAACTATTGCTTGAAGAATCAAGCAAAGCTTCTTTATGCTCTGACAGCTTCTGCACTGGGAAGGGCGGGGGATATGATGGAAACATTGGTTTTCCTACAGCCTATTTCAATCTCATGTTGCTTATAGACCACTGACACAGTATCATTGTGGTCTGTTTTAGGTGGTTGTATCAAGTCTAATTGTTTCCACCCAGGCTTCTCTAAGGCTCTGCCACATTTGGTCCACTTTTTCAGTTCTCTTTCTGAACACCTGGTACTCCCTACTGCGAGATGAACCCATAACTTGCCTATGGCAATTCCAGGTTGGTTGGTTGGAAATTCTAACAATGTTTGTTGTCACTGAAATGGAGTCCTTGACCTTTCCCTCACCTCCTTGTGGTTCTGCCTATGATGGTTGTGGTCTTTCACCTATGTAACTCTTTCCCATTTGTTCATTCAAATGGCACCGTATTTGACCATTTTCACCTCAGCAGCTGGTAGCACTAAGATGACTTTGGGTTCAGAGTAAGGCCTAGTCAGTACTTAGACAAGAGACTTTCAAGAACTATCCAGGGTGAAGAAGACAATGACAAGCCACTTCCATTAAGAAAACTGCATAGTTGCATCCATATAGGTACCAGGAGTCAAGTTCAATATAAGCATCTTTATTTTTATTTGTTGACAGTTTTCAGGCATTATTTGAAGGCAGTGTGATTTTTCCTGGGAATTTAATGCAATTACAGAGGATTCTGCTGTTTCATTGGAGTTTTATTTTGTTGTTTTAAATTTAATCTATTTTATCCCCCCTCCCCCCAATTTCAATTGATTTGAGATTGTGTATTTCTCTTTGTTTATTACCTGCTGTTGGTTTTAATTTTGCTGTAGGCTGTCTTGGGAACTATGATTGAGATTCTGTGTTATAAATCAATATTTTAATAAATAAAAATGCAATATTGGGTCTGCCTGAGCATCATTTTGAAGGCACAACCCTCTTTTGAAAATCAGATCTCACATCTCCATTCCTAAACATCTTCAGTTAAAAACCACAGAGGTACTTCACTCATTCATCTGACTCCAACACTTGATCACACAGAAATATGTGGAAAGTGTCAAGGTGGAGGTGATAGGAACTGATGCAAAAGTTCTTTCAAGGATGACTAATCTCTGGTGGTTCATTGACACATGCAAGTAGTCACTAAGTAATAAGCGTAAGTTGGTATGAACATGATGTTTCAAGTTAAAGAGAAAAAGCAAGCTAAGGACTGGGTCAAAAGTCAGAAACACAATAACCTAGCAGTACCTGTCAGCACTGAGAACCTTGTATCACTTCCATCAGATATCTTCTCATGGGATGATCAGTCCTGGGCTTTGTCATTTCATCTAAAGTGGATTACCATAATGTATGATACTTGGAGCTTCCCTTGATGACAATGAAGAAAGGGCAACTGGAGCAGGATAGTGATGCATAGGTTCCAATGCGTGCCATGTAGGACTTTAAAGAAGTAATTAGCACTTTAACATGGTTAAACTGGCAAGCATTAAACAGTCTTTAAAAAGACATGCTACATTTCCTGGGCAGGTTCTCATCAGTACCCTTGCTGTTTCATTCTAGATCAAGAAACGTGTCCAGTCTCTTTAAGACAAAATTAGCATGTCCCATAGTGTCACACAGCCTTTATATCTTCAATTTGTGGCACTTCATTCTCCATCTAAACTGAAGTCCTGGTCACCTTCAAAAACAAAACCCCTTAGTGTGATTCTTGATAGACCCAGATCAGGAAACAAAAGTTCTGGAATGTTTAGTCAAGGGGGTGGGCAGGCAGGAAAAGCACTTGCTAATATGCTTTGCATCTCTATTGCTGCAATAAAAACAAGATTGAATTGCAGAAAGTGGCTGCAGGTCTTGTTTCTATATGTTTCAACGTTGTGCTCCACCAGGTCGGAATATTGTTAGCAATTCCATCTGCAAAGGAGACGTGGCTGAGCTGAGTAAAACATGTGGTAAATTTCTTCCATGTGCTCATCTTGTAGATCAAGTGAAGGCGGTCGATTATAAAAGCTGGAGAGTTATTTGCATTCTGGGATTCCCAAATCATCTTCTTCTTCCCCCTCCCCATGTTAAAAGAGCATTATGCAAATCATCTCAGAGGGAGGCCTTTATGCAAAACAATTCAGCTGAAGGAACAACTTTAATCTCAAACCTGGCTACTTTTCCAATTACAACCTTGTGTTGTCTTTTGCCACCCAGTGCTTTGTAAGGGAAATCTAGCTCGGAATATTGTCTTTAAGGGGTTCCTGAGTCATCATGCTAGATAGAACAGACAGAAATGACCCTATTCAATTTTCCACCTGCTTGCGTAGGCTAATGCAGCCCTTTGAGAGGGAAGGAAAGGTTAAATAAAAACCTTTAATACGCTATATCCATTTCCAAAGGCAAGGAGAAAGGGCAGTTAAGCACTGGAAGCCTGTATGGGAAATTTGAGAGAAGTAGACATTCACTGCTTTGTGAATGTTGCTATTAATCTTACAGTTGTACAAATTGTAGTAAAACTCAAAACCCACTGAGTACAGGTACAGAACCGGCCTTGCCAGGCAGCTGACTGAACAAACCAGCTTTGGACAGTGCCATCCATCGGACAAAAAGACATGAAAACAGAAGGTCTGACTTGTGCACTTTTAAACTCAGGGCTGTGGGGTGGGGGGTGGCATTTCAGGCAGGGCTATCCCAAATCACTTTGTGGCATAAAACTGAAAAAGTAGTAACATTTGCAATTTGCAATTTGTTGGGCTGAACTGTAAAAATTAAAGCAGAGAAGACGTGGGTAAGCTAGCTCCGTGTTTTTCAACTTGGCAACTTTAAGATGGGTGGACTTCAGCTCCCAGAATTCCCCAGCCAGCATGGGAATTGAAGTCCACCCCATCTTAAAGTTGCCAAGTTGAAAAACACGGAGCTAGCTAAGAGGTCTGATTTAAGCATTTACAGTTTGCTCCCGCCAACAAAAGCCAGAATGGGTGGATTCCACCCACATAAGAGGGGACACAACCTTTCATAAGGTTTCATATGTGAAATAGCTGCTTCTAGTAGCTTTGGGCAACTGACTCTTCTCAATCAAACTTGAGAGTCTAATATAACTACCAGAGCTATGCAGGGCTGTGGAAGTCATCCAGAAAGGTGGCTTGTAGTGGCCAGGAGTCCAAACCCAGCCCCTATCTGCAACTCTTAAAGCAAGCGCACTTTTGCCCAGGATCACGTACATGCCTTTTGCAGATGTCACATGATCCTGGGAAAAGATATGGCTGCTTGAAGAAGTTACAGACCAACGCGGCATTCATGCTCCCATGCGCTCTGAAGCAGCTTTCTGGAATCTAATCAAAGCAAAACACAACCTTAAGACCTAACCCTCTGAAAACCCTATCAGAGGGGTGCAATGAAGCTCAATTTCCACCTGGTTTCCCAGTGGGATGATATTTCACGTTATATGCTAATCTGTTCTTTCAAAAGTTGCCACATTTAAAAATGTTGCGGGACTAATTTGGCTCACCTCCAGTTGAGATTACCTCCTGTCTGATATAGATGCCATGAAACTTTGAAAAGGAAAACAGAAACAAACTAGGAATTAGGAATTAATTGCCATAATGATGCTTTAATTGGATGGACTTGTTCATCTATCTGGTCTCCACATTAGTCTTTATTCAAATTTCAAGCTGGAGTCTGTGCTTATGAAATCATTCTTTATTTCTCAGAAAGCTGCAATAACCTTTGACCAAAAGCAGTAAAAGCTTACTGCAGCCTAAAAACATAACTGAAAGGGGTATAAATATTACAAATAAATACGATCTTGGATGAGTTGATAATGACTATTCAGTTCCATCTTGAAATGTTCATGTGTGTGACACATGCATATACATGCACAATTATATATACAGACACGCACATCAAGAGAGAGACTTTTTTTTATCATTAAGCTCACTGTGTTCCTTAGGATTTAGCTGAGCATCCCTTTCAGGGGTAAATTTTTCAGCAGGGGGAGAGATGCATTTAATGTGACCATGCAAAACCCCATAAGGAGTAAATTATACATTATTTGTAAATATCAAACAGGTTTGTTTGGGGAAAGGTTCAGCATTTTGTAGCTGGTGATTCTGCTTTTTAATTTCTTAAAAAAGCTTTGTCAACACTGGGTTTGATTCCCCAGTCTTTTGTACTTAAGGAAACTGTGTTAAGATAAACTGTTTGCTTTCCCTCTTTAAAAAGGATGAAGTTTCTGCCCAAACTTTGCATGTCCAGAATGAGAGATTTAAAGGATTGGGTAGACCTTGAAGCAAATGTTTTTGGGGGCTTAGAGGAGGAAAGGATCTGCTGCAAAGGCAAGACTGCTTTCAAATAGAAATTATAAAAACAAAGAAAGCTGAGAGCAGCCTAGTCGTAAACCATTGGAAATGACTCTACCCTATCTTCCTGAAATGCAACACAGGATATCACATTTAAAAAATTTCAATAACTCCTTCTTCAAACTCCACCTTTTGTCCTTTACCTCAGGGTTCCTCAACCTTGGCAACTTTAAGACGGGTGGACTTCAACTTCCAGAATTCCCCAGCCAGAATTCTGGGAGTTGAAGTCCACCCGTCTTAAAGTTGTCAAGGTTGAGGAACCCTGCTTTACATAATCCTTTAATGTTCATCCCCCACTCCATCTGAGTCCATGTCATTAATTCTAAGAGCCTGTTGGACCTCTCTGCTCCCTGCCTTTCTCTCTCTCTCTTTTGGCTCCCTAGGTCAACTCTTTCATTGAAAGCCCTGCAATGGAGGTAGCTGGCTTCTAGAAATTGTGTGCATTTCCAGGCACGTCGACTGCAGTACAAAACTGGGCAAATAACACAAAGAAATTTTGGGTGCAAATTCATACAATGATGCAAAAGATACCGCGGGTTAATATTACGATGAAGCCAGAATTATTTCTATTGAGTTTTATGGGCGCTGAACTAGAAAAGAAATATGGGGAGCTAACACTGCATATGGTATCTGTGGCAAGAGTATTGTATGTACAAAGATGGAAGAACAATGAAATGCCCACCGTGGAAGATTGGATTTTTTTGCAGAAATGGCAAAGCTGACCAGTTGGTCAGAGAAAGAATGATGAAGACTTTTTTTAAAGTCTTATATGGACTTTTTGCTGAAAGAAGAAAAGACTGAATTGATGGCTTATGGATTTGTGGATTAAAAAGGGCCAAAGAGGGAAGGGAAAGATTAAAATGGCAATTACTCCATAGAAAGAAGGGCAGAAGTCGTCATCTTTCTTTTTTCACTTTCTTTCTTTTTCTTCTTCTTTTTCTTTTAAATTTTTACACTTTTATTGTATTGAAAAATTCTAACAAAATTATTTTTTAAGAAGCTGGGCGAATAGCAGCAACTCTCTATGCAGTGAAGGACAGCTATATCATGAGAATAAGCAATTACATTCAAGTATGAACATGGGCATTTACAGAAGCTACCTTTGGGAGCATGTATGACATCAT